>NC_034599.1:22975263-23003060 GCF_900095145.1 Mus pahari
AGAGAGAGAGAGAGAGAGAGAGAGAGAGAGAGAGAGATTCTTGTATATGAGTGTTTAGAGGTAAAAAGGGGACAGGATAAATGTTGTAACTATATTATAATTTCAAAGAAAAGATGGGCTCATTTTACTCTGGAAGAAAAGCTGTATTTTCTTATCCTATCTAGATATTCTTGGCAATAAATTGAAGTGAGAGGACTTCAGAAGGTGAGGTTTGAAAAGCCCTGTAAAGACCAGAAGACATATTCAATAATACCTTTAAGACAGGGTTTGGAAACTGGCCCATAAGAGTTACTGCCCATCCTCACACAGCCATTTCTAAGGAGAAGGCTTATTAATCATGTCCAAAAGTCAGACCTGCCACGTACTCCCCAAGTGTCAACCCCGTCCCTTACTGCCATCATCTCACCGTCTGTAGGAAGTTCAGTGACTGGGCAGAGGTAGACAGCTATTAAGAGGAATTGGATTTGAACCCAGGTCAAGCATCTGTCAGTCTATCACACTCTCCCAAGTGAACCATCTGAGGTAGTTGTTTCTCTAACAGTGACCCTGAGTGAACAGGACAGTTATTAAGATTTCCAGGACTGAGGTGGTGCTAGCGGCTTCAGGGAGTGGCTCAGAAGTCTCTTCTAAGCAGCCCTGGAAATAATTGAAATGTTTAACCATTTCGACATATCTGTGGATAGCATGAGCATCTCTGGCTTGATGAGCAGCGCTGGTGTTCTAGCATGTGCAGAATCAGCTTCAAGGCTGGCAAGAGCTTGCCTAGATTTCTTCTACAGAGAGTCCTTTGAAATGAGCCATCTGTCTGCCTTGCCGGTCCTGTGGATGGCCTACATGAACATGCTTTTACAGAAAGTCTGAGCCTGACCTGGATGAAGCCCTGTCTGGATGAGGTCCAGAGTTAATAATGCCCCCCCCCCCCGTCCCCGCCACACCTGTGACACTGAGAATTTGTAATCACAAACAAAACCTGGACAGATTCCATGCCAGCCGTGACTTTAATTAAAGCTATTTAGAGGGGCTGAAGCTAATTTAAAGGTGAGTGCCAGTGGGTTTCTCAAGTCAAAAAGTGCTAGTTTGACAAGTAATGATAGTACCGGGCTTAATTGGATCCCACTAAATGAGGAGAAACAAGAGAAGAGAGCACAAGCTGATGGGACTCTATGTCTGCTGGCAAAGGAGACAGAGATGGGACTAAGATCTCATGGGAACGGGTGTTGTGAGGACTGACTTAGTCCATGTCTTCTGTTTGCCTGTGAAATGAATGCTAATTGCAGCTCATCTTTAATAGGTTTAGAAATGTGACTGCTCGGAGCATTAACTGGGACATAAAACCACAAACCAGGATGTATCATGCACATAGAGTGCAATGCCAGTTCTCCGACACAAGCCTCACACTTTTAATATGCCAATTGGATTACTCAATAAGTAAATTTAGGAGAAGTAGTCCTACGAATAGACGTTTAAGGAGAGTAGTGACAGATGCCCACGTAATTCGTGGCATTCTCTAACTCCTTGGTTCTTCTTTCAAAAATGTATTTTTTCTTTATTTACTGTCCCAACTCGTCTTCCTACTAGCTTTGTGAAGACCCCCGAGATTTTTCTTTACATGTGAATGACATCTGTAGTTACAATGAGTGTCAACTTGATTTTAGTCCCCCTGGGCCTTGCTGCTACCGTGGGGATAAGAGTTGGTTACTGTGGCCACTAGGGGCGTGGCTCTATTCTGTATAACCAAGGACTCTATATGAAGTATGAGACTAGCTCACAAAAGGTGCATGTTTCTTTGATCTGTGTAGGCCTATACTGAGTTCGATCAAATGACTGAAGATGAACCCAATTGTCTTAGTTAAGATTACTGATGCTGGGATGAATCACCAGGACCAAAATCATCGTGGAGAGGAAAGGGTTTATTTCACTCACAGTTCTATGTAACAGCTCATTATCAATAGCAGTGAGAACAGGGACTTAAACAGGGCAGGAAATTGGAGGCAGGAACCCATGCCTTGGAGGGATGCCACTTACTGGCTTGATCCTCATGGCTTGATCAGTCTGCATTCTTATAGAACTCAGACTACCAGCCCAGGGGTGGCCCCACCCACAATGGGCTGGGTCCTCCCCCATAAATCACTAATTAAGAAAAGGCCCTACAGGCTAGACTATAGCTTGATTGTGTGGAAGCAGTTTTCTTCTCAATTGAAGCTCCCACCTCTATGATGACTCTAGCTTGTGTCAAGTTGACATAAAACTAGCCAGCACATCATTTACGACTTTGTCTCAGCTCCCATCTTGTTCTCAGCGTGGCAGATGAAATCACTTCAAATCTGACTCCTATGGCTAAAAGTGACTATTCGTATTACCTGTGCATCAGGAAGGGTACAAAGCTGCCCTGTACCTCACAGCAAAGATCAATGGCTCAGGATTTCCTCTGCATCACAGACCCTCATCTGCTAAGCCCTGGTTGTACGCTCAATGATCTAAAAGTGTCTCGCCAACTATGCATGTTTGCAACATACTTGCAGTGACTGTCTTGGCTCATGGATGATGTGAGTGGTGACTCTATGATTCCCAAGTTGATGCTGTCTGCTAAGCAGGCTTGGATTAGGCCTCCACACATGTTGGGAAGATTGGTTAACTCTTTTAACAGTTACTGTGCAACTGAGAAATAGGAAATGCTGGACAGATGAGCTGCAACAGAGACCTCATTTCATTCGGTCAATTAGAAAATGGACTGAGGCTTCCACATGTAGTCTATGCGGGCAGCTGCTATTAGGCTTAATTGGAAAAGTCATTGGCATTGACTCCGAGTTTGTAGAGCTGTTCAGAGTCACTTAACTCTGAGCTCTTAACCTTGTATTAAGTACTGATTACCTTTGTTCAGCAAGGTGAGCCTTATGACCTTTTCCATGTAGGAAAATGGAGTCAAGAGATTGGTGAGATATTTGTACAATTTAGCAGCTACTTACATGCTTTGGACTTGACTCTGTCCTGTTATTCTCTAGACACACTTGGGATTCTTCCCCTATTTCTTTAAGAATCCCTACAATGCGTGTAGTGTCTCACACCTTGGGAGGCTAAGGCAGGAGGATTACAGCAAATTGTGTGTCAGCCTGCATATATAGCAAGATGGTGATTCAAAAAAGCAAAACATATCTAGATTATCTACTTATTTTACTTGTTTGAGGAGAACTTTATTATATTATTATAATGTAACATTCTTCTCTGAATAGCAAGTCATTTTTATCACTGAGGCATTTACAAAGCTGGCTGCCTGACTTGATTGTCTCTCATTCTCTAAGAAGGTAAGTCTTGGTACCCCAATCCATAGATCTTTATGTAGCAGAGAATATTGATGTAGGCACAGCAGCAGCAGCCGTGATCCTCATACCAGCACTCAGGAAACAGAGACAGGAGGACTGTTGTGAGTTCAAGGGGCACCTGGGCTAGAGAGCAACATTGTATCTTGGATAAGAAAGAAGTGGAAGATGGGAGGGAGGAATATGGTTAAAGCCAATAACTTTCACTACTTAGTGAGTAGCTTCTGCAGCTCTGAAAATATTGACCACACATAAAATATATAAAATATCATATGGGAAGTGGCAGCTATGTGTTACTCCTAATTAATAAATGGTGAAGTTGATACTTACTAAAGTTGATCAAAGTTAAAATGGCCTTTTGAGTATACTGATATTAGGTGGCCTATATTAGAATCCCAGCCAAGAAAGCTATAAAATCTCTGTGCCCCTATTATGCCTTTGAAATGTAATGTTATATGACTAGCGAAAATTCAGTCAGCATTTGTTTTTCTTTTCCTCTTTTTTCTTTTATGTCCATTGCCGCTGGCAGCACTGCCACACCACATTGATCACTGTCACCACTCTCAATCACTACCCACTCCCATCAACCACCATTCAGCCCCAGCATCATCATCACCATCATAATCTGTATCATGAACACACTCACTATCATCATCATCATCACTATCACCACCATCATCATCATCATCATCACTACCATCTAGACCATCACCACTGCACTCACCATCACCACCATCCATCACCATTATTAACTTCATCACCCACACCTCCAGCAGTGCCATCATTCAGCTGGTAAGCAGCATCAACACAAACAGGAGACCTATCCCTATTTACACTTTGGATAAACAGCCTCTTCATCTGTAGGCAGAAAGCTGGAACAGCAGAAAACCAAAGCCAAGACAAACTTTGAAAGAACCTCAGGTGGTAGTAATGAGCCAATAGAGTAAGGAGAGAGACACAGCATGCTGCTGTATAGTCTGCAGTAAGTGGTTGGTAATAGGATTCAGGCTGTATTAGTATTCCTTTGGGAAAGAAGCTATGGAGTTATCATTCCAATAACCATGTCCATAGAAAAGGCAGTGTCGCTTCTGAAAGTGAGGCGGAGCAAGCTTGATACTTCAAATTTTGTGTGTTTTACATCCTCAAAGGTTTTCATCCCTGTAATTCCATAAGATACAGTCTGGGAAGAAGCTGGCATGGTTGCGGGAAGGGGGTTGGAAGAAGTGCACAAGCTCCTGCCTGCCAAGTGAGGGTCTCAGCAGTGAGACAATAGTGGCAGAGGAGACTACAGTGAGCTCACTGATTTCCTTGGAGAGAAGGGACCAAAGGACTTGCACAGTCTGACTCCCTCCAGTTTTCTGTTTTTGTAGTCTCATCAGCATGGAGACTGAGCACTTAAGATACTTAGCCAAGCCAGCTGCTCCCTGCCATCCCTACAGAGAACTAGCCAAACTGGGGCTCACCATATAAATGATTCATCTGGATAGCTAGGGATTTTTGTGGAGATCCCAATGAAGAAAACTAAGTGCCCGCCTTTAGAATTTTATTTTTCTAAAGAAACAGATATTTAGACAGGACAGCTGATGAAAGAGACAGGCATGTAGTGAGCACCTGCTGTGTTTTAAATACTTTCAAAGTATCTCATTTAATTTCCATGATAATGGAATACTAATATTGTCATTTAAGAGGTAAGAAAATTGAAGGCCAGTACATTTTTGACTGTTCTAAGATTGTGCAGTGATTATTGGATATAGTCCTGGAGATTCTAAGAGGAGTTCTCTTGGTACCTTTCTCATGCTTGTTACTGTTGGGTTTGGAAATGTAAATGGTGACCTTCTCAGTCCTTCAACTCACACTTCGCTTAAATTCTCTGGAACCTCATTTATTCATTCATCAACCCATTCACTCAATGATTTCTTGGTATCTCCTACTTAATGTAGTTTAGTAAGCAGAAGAATATAGCAATGGCTGGATGTGGTGGCATACACTTCTAATCTCAGTACATTGTAGGCAGAGGCAGGTGGATCTTTCTGAGTTTGAGGCCAACCTGGTCTTCTGAGTAATTTCCAGGACTGCTAGAGCTGCATAGATAAACCTTATCTTGAAAACCAAAAGGCAAAACACAAACAAAAAGGATAGATCAAGGAAGAAGATGGAGTCCTTGTCCTAAAGAGTCCCTCTTATGTTGATGTTAAAGGTATAATAAACATTAAAACTGAAAACATAGATATTTTCTATGAAATAAGGCAGTGAGGTAAGCATCATTGGTAGTGGGTCTGAGACACTTCAGCTAAGCCACTCAAGGAAAGTTTATATGAGAAGACAATGGTGACCTCACCATTAAGGTTGAATATGCCTGATGGATGAGAAACCAGGGACAAAAGCAGGGCTAACATGAGTACTGGCTTCTTGGGCTTTTGACATATAAACATTGTGACAATGTCAGGAAGGTTCACAAAATGAAGTTTTTAAGTTGATATGGCTCCAATCTTTTGAGGCATTATAAACATAGTAAAAAAATTGGAGCGTTGTCTAAATGCAATAGAAAAGTACAGGCAGATTCAATCATTGGAGTGAAATGGTCAAAGTGTGAAAGTGAACCTAGGTATTAGGAAATGAATGGATTGTAAGGGGCAGCGGGGGGGGGGACTTCAATAATCCATGGAAGAGAGTAGTGTGAACTAGGATTATAGGATTATTATAGTAATAAAGATGTAGGAGATACAAACACACACACATACACACACATACACACACACACACACACACACACACACACACACACACACACAGTGGGAGTGGGGGTGGGTAGCTGCTTGAAGGAAATAAGAGGGCCAGAGGAAGGAAAAGAGAAGGCATGAGAGGATAAGAGTGATGAATATAAATAAAGTCCATGATATACATGTATGAATCATCACAATGAAACCCATTACATGCTAATTTTAAAAATTCAAAATTATATATATAATTATATACAAACCATATATAAAATCATATACACACTCATATATGTGTGTACATATGAGAGAACTGAACAAAGAAAGAGCTGCTATATTCTTTGGGTGGAACAAAGATTCGAGATGATTCCTGGATTTTGGCCCATGCTGATGTAATCGGCTGACTGTAGAGACAGTTACTGAGATGGGAGCATAGCAAGGAGGATGGCTGTGTTTGGGTGTTTGGAGGTGAGGAGGCAGGCTCTCACTTTATGCATGGCCATGTAGCATTAAGTATTTGAATCTTAACTCGATGTAGCCAAGAAAAAGCATTGGACTAAGGATATAAATTTGGGAAAAACAAAAACATAAAGTGAATTTAAAACCACAAGGATGCATAAGGCTGTCTCATACAGGGTCTGACAGAAGAACTGAGGATGAAAGATGGAAATCCTTTCTAGGTCAGGAAGAGAATGGGGGTACAATTGCACAGAAAGGACCAACTCTAGCAAGCAAATAGGCAGTGGTTCTATGGAAGCCTGCAGAAGAACACAGTCAGACCCATATGTCTGTGACTCCTGCAGCCACATATTTAACTGTGCATTCAAAATATTTAGAAATAAATTGTCACTGCACTAAACATGCTTAGGCTTTTTTCTTGTTCCAATCCCTTAAACACTACAGCATAGAGGTTATACGTGGAGCATTTACCCAGTGTTATGGATCACAGGCAGAAATGATTCACAGGAGGATTGTGTAGGCTACATGCAAATGCTATATTATTGAACATAAGTGGCTTGACCATCTGCAGATTTGGGGTCCACAGCAGGTCTTGGACCAATGCCCACAGATTCCAAAGAGCACCTGTATTTCTTGTAAATGCTGCTGAGAAGAAAAACACAATGGGAAGATGAAATGACTTTTGGCAATTTGGTGAGATGGAGTAGCTGATGACCTCGATAAGAGCTGTTTTGTTGGGATGGACAGAGTTGAGAGCTCAATTGCAGTGGGTTCAGAAGGGAATGGGAGGTGAGAGAGGGGAGAGATGGAGAGTATAGACAACGCTTTCCTCAATCTGCTCCTAATTACACTTAGTCCTATACCACAAAAGCTAGATATTGACAAGACTGTGAAAGGCCATTTGCTGTTCCCAAAATAACTGTGGCAAATGGGGGGAAAGCCAATTTTGTGGTCCAGCTTTGTAACTCAGTCCACTTTTAAACAACTTTCATTATCAGGAAGTTATTGCTTCTATTGACCGGAGAAATGTAAACTTGTTTTCACCTTATGGAGGCCAAAGCATGCTAAGCTTCATTAGTATAGCAGTCTATGCTCATATGGCTTCAGAGCCCCATCTTTCTACATTGGTCCACACTCACCTCTTCTTAACTGATGTGCTATGTGAGCCCAGAAAGCGCTGTTTGTGCTCCTTTGAATGGTGGAGTCTGGCTTAGTATTATTTGGTGTTGCTCTAATACATGATGCTGGGGAATAGTCCAAGAACATACATGATTTTGCCTGTTTTCTGTATCTAAAAGTTAAAAACAGCATGGTACCGGCCTCTGACTAGAGTCTTCTAGCTACCTCACAGCATGGGGCAGCAGGCAAGTTCAAAGCAGGCTATGTACATGGGTGGTTTTACTTCACAACAACCTGCTCTTGTGAGAACATACTGGTACTATGGAGCTGTGTTAATTCTTCCAATGGTAGAGCTGTATGACCTAATCTTCCAGTAGGCACCACCTCTTAAAGCTCCAGACACCGCAATACCCAGTGGTCTGGGGACAAAAGATATATGAGTCTTTACTTGCAAACCACACCCCAATTATGAAATGAATATTTCCTTATCTAAGTTTGCTTGCTCTTGTCTATGTGGAGAATGTGATATTTCATGTCAAAACAGTAGTTTGGGAAATAAAATTTGATACTCTCTTCATCTGCGGCGACTGTGCCTTAACTCACCTCTTATTTTGGTGGAGTAATAGTCCCAAACTATTATTTGTTCGACCTTCATATCCTGCCTCTCCAGTGCTGGAAGGAAGATAAATGCTAATTTCTTCACAAATGCCTTGCTTTTTCATAGCCTACTGGCGTTCTCAACCTAAAGGGGAAAAAAAGTCGGGATGGTTCTTCATTAGAAGTATGCTATTAAAATTGTCAGTTTCTTGAAATACATGGTTGAAAAAAACACATCATTTTTCCCCCCACTGTGTGTTTCTCTAAACTATAGACCTGTCACCAGGCAGTGTTCTCACATGTGGGTACAGAGAAACTGTGGGAAGATCCAAGTGGCACTTAAATTACATTCTCCCTTTGATTCCGAAGACATTTAGTGCCATTTAGCAGAATTCCAGTGCAGTTGGTTCCACAGAAGAGGGGGCTGTCCTTTTAGAAGAGCCAGTGCTGTGGTGACTGAGGAAAAGAAATCAAGCCACCAGAACAGAAGGGCTGGCTTTTCTATCAAGATCCTCTTGGAATTGAAAGGAGGAAGGACTCCATGAGTCCACATGGTCGGTGATGCTGTTAACTGCTTTGCATTTGCTCCAGTGTGGGGCAGGCTGAGAAGCCCTTATTTGCCCTATCCCCTGTTTGGGTCTCATGACATTTTTGGTAAGAATTTATTTCTGCAAATAATACGAGGGTAAGAGGAAAAGGGGCACACATTTCTTACAGAGGAAAATGTTCTTCCCGTCTGTAGTTTTTGAAGAGAATGTTTTCTGTCCGTAAGTTCTTTTTTGCTGACTACAGAGCATACCCCTTTATTTCTGTCTGGGACCTAAGGGGAAGGTGATGGGTGTGTTCTTCCTGTCTCAAACCTTAGCTAGAGAACGAGCCTCCTCAATGATGAGGGTGGATAGAGAGTGCATAGAATCTGTAGGGAAGAGTAGCACCGGATTTGTAGTTGTCTTGGTGAACAGACGCCAAAAAAAACTGTGATGTAGGTCAGTGCCATTGAAAAGGAAAGGCTCCCTGGAATTTCTTGGCCAGGCATAGCTGTTCTTTTGCTGAGAATGGCAGTTCCACACAGAGTAGAGCTAGCCCAGAGTCCAGCCTTCATGTGTTCTGCTTGCCCTTCCTAAGGAACTTCTTGTAGAGATTTTTCTTTTCCAGCTGCATCTCTGGATCAGGCACTGTACTGACTGCTTTTATATCAACCTGACACAAGCTAGAATCATCAGAGAAAAATGTCTGCATAAGACCAGGCTGTAGGCAAGCAAGCCTGTAGAGCATTTGCTTAATTAGTGATTTATGGGGAAGAGCTCATCCCATTGTGGGTGGGGCCACCCCCCCCCCCCAGCTAGTGGGTTTTATAAGAAAGCAGGCTGAGCAAGCCATAGGGACCAAGCCAGTAAGCAGCAGCCCTCCATGGCCTCTGCATCAGCTCCTGCCTCCAGATTTCTGCTCTTATTGCTTTTGATGATGAACTGTTATATGGAACTGAGTGAAATAAACCCTTTCCTCTCCATGTTACTTTTGGTCATGGTGTTTCTTCACAGCAATAGTAACCCTCACTAAGACAGGCACCTTTCATAGCAATCACCAGAGGATTCACAGTGACATTTAAAATAAAAGAGGGAATAGTCACACATGGCTATACAAGAAACTAGCAGTTTAAAGAAAATTTTCCATAAAACGACATCAAGATGAAGTCCACTCCATTATAGAATTGTGCAATCCACAGACATAAAGGTATTGATTTCTAATCCATAGTCAAAGGAACTGTAAAATGCCTTGCCAGATGTAGCTAAGGGAATCCCCTTTGCCATTGCCACCCTCTGCCATCTTTGTTTACTCTCACGACAGATTAGATGTACTGAGTAGTCCCCACGTGCATGAGTTGCTCTGCAGCTCAAGACAAAAGTATGAAGTGGGCGCAAGTGGTACTCTTTAGGGATGTTTAGGGATGTTAGTGAGACAGAAAGATGATCATGTTACTTGGAAAAACACAAGCGGAACTCAAGCACACAGCTCAGACCAAGCCCTGTACCAGAGAGGGATGTAAAACCCCTAGTTACTCTTTTTTTTCTCGGCTGTTGGTTCTGGTTCTCTCCCACTAGATCACGAGGATCATCTCCAGCTTTCTATACAACAATACAGATGACCAACTATGGGTTAAGTAGTGGCCGAAGCTTCCCCAGGAGTGAATATCCCAACATGGTTTGATTCAACATACACTCTCACCAAGATTTCAGTGTTAAATGAAACCTCCGTGTGTAGTTTCTTGACCTAGAAATGCACACAGATAAAAATTCAACATAGCCTTTTTCTTTTTATTACTATTCTTATCAAATTCTGCTTCAGTCCATGAAGTCTTGGCACTTCATTACAGAGTTGTCCTCTCACTCATCTGTTTGTGCATGTCTCTTAACAGCATCAGCAGGGAGACTGGCAGGGTACCCCTGAGCTAAATGTCAAAGGAGACTCCTTGCTAAACACTTGCCCACGGTTACTACATTTGACTATATTACCATTAAACCTTGTTCCATATTTATGAAAGGGATCTCCTATCAGCTCTCAGCCAGCACCTGCTCCGTGGACGGCCTTGTACTAGGCACTGACAGGACTCAATGATGAATTGGGCATGGCCCTTGCTCACAAGTAGCCCACAGATGAGATGTACTAGACAGGATTCAATTGACATCTGGGCTCTGGTGAATCAATGGCTCTCATTTGCAGTCGATCTTATTCATCACAATCATGGAACAGTTAGTGAATGGTCATTGAGCACACACATTCCATAACAGAGACTTTAGTCACAGTGACTAATCAAAGAAGACAAATTCTATGGCTCTTCCTGCCCAGAGTCCTTTCTCCCTCACTGAGAAAGAAATGCTTTAAAGAAAAAAAAAACATTAATAGAAGACATCTAAAACTGACTATTAGGTCAAATGTGAGGGGGTACCATTTGTGCATCACCAAGTTTTATATATCTGCTTATAATGGCAACCACTTGGCACACTCATTTTGGGGGTTCCTTTTCTGCCTTTCTTTTCAGTTCATCACTGTCTTTTATGAATGATTGCATACACTGGATAATCTAGGTGACTGGAAAATTGATCTCTTTTGCTTCACCCTGTTTTGTTTTATTTATTTTTTTAACATCCTTTGCTCCCCTTAGTACATTGTGTAGAATTGTGAGATACTAGAACTATAGCTTCAGTTGTACCAGGTGCAGAAGATGTTTGCTTGCTGGATCTGGACTTTCCAAGTCAAGATAATCTCTGCTTATTTGGAGATGAAATTGAGAATCCTCCTTGTGTTTTAATGGAGATGGGACCATCAGCTGTTAGAAGTTCCCACATTTCATCTGTATATTGTTTCCTAAGGCCACATACATCTATAGACTCCTTGTTGACACAGTAAATACAGGGTAAAATTCTCATAAAGGCCCTTGAATGTCTCATATTGGATTGCCACTATTGATACAAGCCCATTTTTGGTTTGAGTGGCCAAAATATCAATGAGGAAGAATCTTGGACCTACACTCTTTCTTGGCTGTGACTAAAGAAATGTCTCTCATGTTAGTCATCTTCACAGAAATATCTTTGTAATTATTGTATGTCAAAGCTAACCAAGTCCCGCTGCCAAGAGAAGTACTATAGCTTTGCTACCTGAAGGGCCAGTAAACAAGGGACTGCTATGGAGAAATATAGAAGAGAGAATTGACTCTCTGGACACTGATGCCTTCTGAGATGCCTATATCAGAAACAAGTGCACAAATCCAAGAGTATGTTCTCAAGAGCAAACAACATGCTGGTATAATCGATAAATTCCCCAGCAACAAAGAGCAAATAAAAACAGCTTTGTGTTTAACCTAAAGCAAAAATTTTTAATTGAGTTTATCATTCCTTCAACTGTAGACATTATGTACCCTAAACACTCTTTAAAATAATATAAAACTATTCCATCTGGAAGGCTTCCAGAAGTTCTGGAAAATTGTCTTGAATAGAGTTATTATAATGAATCAGAAGAGTTGTATTAAAAAAATAAGAACAGCTACTGTGAGTTCATGCGTGCAATAGCCTTGTGGTGTCCTGAAGACTGTGTTTCTTAGTTTTGCTCCCTCATCCTTAGCCTCTATCCTCTTTCTGGCTCCTCTTCTATATCTTCTTTTAGCCTTGCAACCTGAGGAGAGAGTCTTGATAAAGATATCCCATTTAAAGCTAAACATTTTCATATCATTAGTCTTAGTACTTTAGTCAGTTGTAAGCGTCTGAATTGAACGCTGCCTAGTGCAAAAAAGTATCTTCCCTGGCCAACATTGAGAACTCCCCGGGTATAAAAAGAAATATTTAGAAGGCAATTTGAAAGCACAATTTAGCAAAAATAACAGTAGTAGCTTCTACCTGTGGCCTATGGTTTGTTCAGCCATGTTCTTTATTTTTGTTTGTTTGTTTGTTTTTGTTTTTGTTTTTTTTAACCATGCTTATAGTACTAGGCGTGGATTCAGTCCAAAGAATAAGACCTCAAACCTAACCAGAAAGCAATTGCTTACCTCATTATAGGTATGCCAGTATTATAGCAGGTGACAGATTTTGCCTTGCATGCCAGTATTGTAACATAGTATATTTAACAGAGGGTATGACAATTTACCAGCACAAGACTGGCACAACATCAAACATCCAGAATTTTAGTATAGATGTGATACAAATTCATGAGATGGAACCCCTAACTGAGGCTCTCTTGACAGCTGATAGTTGCTTGGAGAGAAAGAATCAATCTTTAATGGTGCATTCTCTGATTGATTACCTATATTCCAATGAATGGCTCCATACATATCAACAACTCTAAGTGAATTTTGCGTATTATTATAAAGAAGAGGGAAAAGAGGAAGAGAAAAGGTAGGGAAAAGAGGCATAGATTGGGTGGTAGAAGTGTGGGGGGAAGATCCAGAATGGAGATTGAAGGTTGAAATCTGGGGTAGATATGATTGTATTTTACTGTATACACATATGAAATTAAAAAAATAAAAACAGTGACTAAAGTATAAAGCCACAACACATACTTACAGTTACCATCGAGTCTGACTAGACCTGAGCTTTATTCTATAAATACTTCCCAGAGAGGTTAATTAAATCATGTAGCTAGTGTAAGGGGCCAAATGCAGCTCGGAGCTCGGGTTTTCTGAAGGAAAATTCCAAGATCTTCTATCTACTGTGAACATTTTCCTTAAGGTCTACTTGGAAATGCACATACCTGAAGTCCTGTCAGTAGCACACTGCTATGCTACAAGCAGATGTGGCTCTGCAGAGGAGACACCCTGTTGGGAGTGTTGCCTTTATGCTTCCTGCAAACTGTTTGGTCGACCGCATTTCAAACACTCGATTTGCATTTCCATTCTTCTGAAGTCCCCTCTTACCACTCAGAATCTCTAGATATCAGCATCTGTCTGGTCTCCCTTTTGCTTTGGAAAGCAAGAATTACTCAGCAAACCCCTGGCAATTCTCTCACATGTTGCAGCTTACCTAGATGGTGAGGGTCCAGCTGGCTCTCCAGCACCCTACTTAGTAATTACAGGTTTTCATTCTGCTTTATTAGGGGCTGGCTGGCTAACACCAATTAGGAACTCAGGATTCTCCCCAATGATGACTGGCAGTGGTCACAGTTGAGGGCTCCGGTGGCTGAGGAGGTCCTAATTAGGTCATTTCTGTATAAGTGACTGTATCTAATTAATACACAATCATTGTCTGAGTAGTAACCACATTTCTTCTATGTAGCTGTATCTATATAGACTTACTTTTGAGTCAAGATGTATTTTAGAGAAAACTTTTAGGTTATTCTATCTAAATCTCTAGTCTTCTATACATGAAATATACACCAGTACCCAGAGTTAAGGAAACAACTAGTTTTAGAGGGACCAGATCTAGAGGGCTCATACTCACAGCACCATCACACAGCATGAGGCATATTGATCACCGAAGAGCATTAAGCAGAGTCCAGAGCTGAAGGTGCAATGAGAAATGTCACCGAGGTAATCACAGAAGTCTTAGATAGCTTCTAGCCTAGATGACATATTAGAAAAACAATAACTGCTTTCTTCTTCCTGGATCTGAAGATTGATTGATAGGATTGTTCTCCATGACCCTGGAGGGCAAATCTAAAAGTGTAAGAATGAAGGTACAAAAACACATCTCAGTTTGATGGGGAAAAAAAAGAAATAAAGAAAAAAGAAGACAATGACTGTGGCAGGAAAATGGTATATCCAGGGAATTCCTGACAATAGAGATCAAGAAATGAAGCAAATTTAATTAAGCCAGATGTGACACGGTGGAGGGGACTCAGTGTTCACTTAAGAACTGGGCTCTGACTGTGGATCATTTCCACTTCATATTCCTTACAAAGAGTTGGTGGCCAGATAAATACTTTTGGGAGACAAACATACCGCATTTCTTCTTGGAGGTATGTGTTCCACGTTGAGACCTGAAGGCAAACTAATTTTATTTGCTTGACCCAAGGTTTTTCAAATGCCATTGATGATTGCCCATTTTTGTTAGAGTTCATATTTTAAACACCCATGTAGAAATACTTTGGTACAGATCTCTTCTTTCCATTTTATTGTAGATACCAAGAAATCCTGAATTCTGTGGGGAAAAAAATGTGACTTTGGTGTGATGGAGGCCTGTCTAGATGTAGTATTGTAATGAGAAACTTGATATTCCCAGGCCCTTAGACATGTTATAGGGCCAGTGCTACAGCAGCATGTTTACTGAGATAGAAGTCATACGGGCTGTGGTGATGAGACAACATAAGCCCACAGAACTCTGGAAAAGCCACATCAGTAATTCTCAGTGTTTCTTTTAATGCTTCCAGGAAGTCATGTTGCTCTCAATTAAGAGACAAAGATCTGGGCTCCAAGTGCTGAGATTTGGGCCTAAAGTTCATTATGGAACCATGCAAGGTTCTGTCATGAATGCAGGTAGCATCATTGTGTGGTGATGGTGTCACTAAGCTATGTCCTCTATGCTTTCTCTAGAGTAAATCCTTAGAAAAAGCCTCTATTGTTAATTATCAGATACTCCATGCCACCAGGAAGGAGGTCAGGACTTCTGAGCTCTGTGAAGACATGGTGATGGCCATTGTGCTCCATGTGAGGGAAGAGAGTGAACACACTCAATTTGAGCAGCTAATCTTCAAGTGTAGGAATAGGAAAATTTGATGTTGTTCAAAGGGAAGAAGGATCTGGAAAACCAGAATGAAATACAGCAGAATTTGTCCAATTTGGTTGATTCCTGGGTAGTGCAGGGGCGTGGTAAGTAAAATATATGAAAGGGTTTAGAGGGTGTATCCCATAATTGTGAATATGTGATGGAGAAAGCCCTAGAAATGACCTTCTACTCTTTGTCATTGGCTCCAGAGACCCATCTCAGAGAGATAGCCAATAGACCCATGTTTTTCCACACTGATTCAGCAGAAGTAATTACCTGGGTCTGTGAGATCTGGCTTCTGATGCTTATGCTGAGCCTTGTAGGTGGTTATTCGAGTGTCTGTGAGCCTGGGTTTGGCTCCAGCAGGGTAACCATCCCATGGGACGTGCCGGAGAAAGAGAGCAGGCATTTCCAGCTTTGCCGGTTTACCTTTCAAAAGCATTTCGTTCTTGGGTCTCTTCCATTCTCAGGAAGGCTATTAGGGAGTTCATCACATGCTGCTTTGGCAATTAGTTCAGAATAAACTGAGCAGACGTGGGGTTTGCTTAGGGACTCCAGCATGTGCATTTACAGCATTTTTTTAAAAAGTGACATAATGACTGTGTTTAAATTGTGCAGAGATATTTATAAAAGTGACGGATTTTTCAAGCTGTTCCGAGGATATGTAGTACACGAGAGGAGAATGGAGCAGACCTGCCAACCCCCTGTAACAGCCCTCTTTGATTCCATTCGTGAAGTTATTGAGCTTCATTTTAAATGCTCATGATTTGTATTAAATCCACTACAGCACCAGGTAGACAGCAAAACGAAACAAATCAAACCTTTAATGCTGGTGAGAAGGGTAATCCAGACTCTGATGGTTTTGAGGTAAATAACCTGCTTGTTAATAGTCTCCTGCCCTGCCTCAGGGGAGAAAATTTGCTTTCACTATGGGAAGCTGCCTTAGAGCTGGACTGTACAGCCCCACTCTCTGCTCTCAGGCAACTGCAGTGTCAGGCTTGGCTCGGTTTCAAAAGGCCATGTTGCCTGATAAGGTTAATTGATTTCCATTGCTTCATCAAGAAAATTTCATTTTTCGGTATAATGAGGATGATTTGGGTTGAGGTGGAAGATGGAAAGACCAGTGTCAGAACTATAGTTAAAGGGTGGCTTAAGCTCTTGCAAGAACTAAGGTACATAGTGATTTTGAGTCAAAGCCATGAGGGGCAGGTGGCCATACCAGAGACATGTCCCTTCTTCTCTTGAGACTCTAACAAGCTCTGTTGGAGATGAAGTAGAATTGTCACTGTCTTTACTCAGGTCTCTGATGGCATTAGTAGAGCCCCTATGGACATGATGTGAGCCCCAGATTCTCACCACATGGCCCCCATTGAAGCCAGCACCATACTGAATCTGTAGAGACCGTTAGTGGATCAACTTGAGGCCTCTCTCCTTGCAAACATAGGAGCAAGCCCTGTCTCTAAAATAATGCTGTATACCCTCCTTCCTCATGCTCCACAGGTCCCATGCATCAACCCTAGCCTCCCCTGCAACTCCCTAGGAGATACCATGCAGTGGGCCTTGTTTATGCATCTGGCATCTGTAGGTGGCAGGGAGATTTGCTCCTCATCATCTTGATCAATCTTTGCTGTTGAAACCTCTCAGTGAGCTGCAAGTGATTTTTTTCCCTGCTGTATGTACAGGTAGGGGCAGACCACTTTCAATTTCTAGTGCAGCGACAGTGGCACTCTATCAAGTTGTAGCTCTGCATAACCATGAGTGTGGGGCATAGCGTTTGCAAGCACATGGGGAGTGATGGCCAAACTTGGATGTGCAATCCATCTCAGGCCTGTTTGTAGATGTGTTGTGTGTCCAAAGCACAACTATTTCCAGTGCGTTCCTTCTCTTCTTCCCTCAGGGGTCTCTGAAAAAATGAAGACCTCTAGGGATGGTTGAAAGGAGAGCTGTAAAGCTGTAAATGTTTAGTGCAGAACCCTCAGGAAGCTAAGGCCTAGCCAGGGAATATTATAGAGAAGCATTAAAGCATCTCCCTGATGCCTTGATAGAATGCTTTAGTGACCTCATTACAGAGTTCAGACTGCTATTGATGAGTCTTCCTCTGAGGGCCACAGAAAGAGCATATATTCCCCAGGCTCCTATAACTCCCATTCATAGAAGTAATTTTGCAAAGGCATCTTAATGAACACCAGTTCATTTTTCTCTGCAAAAGACAAGGAAGTCTCCTGAAAGCAGGTGTCTGGATAAGTCTTCCAGTAAAGTGAGCAGGCAGACCTTATATTTCCATCCCACATCCCTGGAGCAGGGCAAAGCATTGCCCAAGGTTACCTTGTAGTGACTTGGTCATGTCCAGGGGACAGGAGTGGAACTGGGAAGAGGCAGGTGAACTGCTCATCAATTTGATTGGTTTATTTTGAGTGCCCATTATCTGCCAGGAAAACAGAATCCTACAACTCCAGAAATTAATCTCACAGACAGAAAACACACCTAGAGATTATATTCTGGGTGTGTGTACAAGGGCAGGGACTCAAGTGATCAATAATGCCTAGAGTGTTAGTACTGGAGAAAAAAAGAGTGAAGGGAGAGAAGGAGAAGAAAATCTTAGTTTATAGGCAACATCAGAGAAATGGTGGTGACATTCAGCAGGGACAGGAAGCAAGCTAGCCATGTGGCCTGCAGAAGGAGAGTCTTCACATAGAGGTAGCCAGTTGCAATTGCAAGGAATATGGATGTCATGAGCAAGACTCCTTTCCTCTTACTGGGTTGCCTAGTCCAGCCTTGATATGAATGTTGTTTGTGCCTAGACTAAACAACAAATTATATATAATTTGTGTGTATATATAATTGTATACACACACACACACACACACACACACACACACGATTCCATCATAGAAACAGACACTTAGAAATAAGTGTACATTTCCTGGGGCTGGCAGGATGATCTAGCAGTTAGAACTCAAGCTGCCCTTGCAGATGAACCAGTTGCACTCCTAGCATCCCTAGACTCATTACTTCTTCCTGTATCTCCCATTCTAAGAGCTCGATTTCTTCTGGCTTCCATAGGCTCCTACATGCAGGTTGTTCACATAAATACAAATAGGCTCCTAGGCCTACATATACATTAAAAAAAAAAAACTTCATTAAAAAAAAATAAAGCTAGGGCCTAGAGAGGTGGCTCAGTAGTTAAGAGCACTGGGTGCTCTTCTCACCGGTCTTGAGTTCAGTTCCCAGCAAACACACTTAAAACAGTATCTGATATCATCTTCTGGTATGTGCGCATATATGTAGACAGACTGTTCATATTTTAAAATGCATAAATAAAAATATTTTTAAACCTATATATTTTCTTATATAAAACTCTGTCACCATGTTTCATACACCACACACACACACACACACACACACACACACACACACANAGAGAGAGAGAGAGAGAGAGAGAGACAGAGACAGAGACAGAGACAGAGACAGAGACAGAGAGACAGAGAGACAGAGAGAAAGAATTTTTAACTACTGAGCTAGAATCACGATACAGAGGTCAACTGTTGGAAAACATGTAAGGGTATGGGGTAATGATTTTTCAGACTGCTTATAATTTCAAGGTGGGACACCTTCCCATTGACTTCCATTCCTGGATTGTATAGGGTAAGCAGAAATGAAAATAGAAGCTCTTGCTAATGAATGAAGAACACCACTAAAGGTCTTAGGGAACAGCAGTGCAGGAGGTTCTATGGGCTGCATGCAGCATTGAGGGGATACGAATGACAGCCAGAAACTTGGTTTTCTTTCGTAGAGATTTTGTAAGATCAAGAGCCCTGTTCTTATGAGTCACATTTTATGCTGATCACGTGCAGTTGGGCCTCTCTTGTAGTCCTGGTGTGGACAACGTTCTAAGAACAATATAAGGCATTGCCCTTTCTCTTAAACAGTTGGCATGCTTTCATGAGAGGATGAGAAATCCAGAGTTCAGGACCTGTGGCCATGTGATCATATTCCAGGGGCTTTGGGGATGAGGGTGATGCCCTCTGTCAAGATAGCAGAGAAAGCTGGGCTGAAGTCAACACTAGGGATGGCTAAGGCTCAAACACGGGGGAAGGATCTACCAGACCTAGATGGGTGGCAGCGATCACAGCAGTGAGGAAGGTAGGTCAAGTGGAAAGAGGCACTCCCTGACATGGGGGAAGTTAGAGGATGGAAGGGCTTTGCATGTGGCTGGCATGTGGACAGGCCTTCATGTGATGAGGGGAGATTGATGGTTTCTAACGAGGCTGAGGAGCAATTGGCTGGATTTAATTGGACCTAATACTTACTTAGCTGTGTGTCTTGGCAACATCTGTAACTTCTCGCCTAAGTTTCTCGTCCTTCAAATAGTAAGCCTAACTCCAAGGAATGCTGTGGGAATTAAATAATGTGTGTGCAGTTATCGGAAAATGCCTGGTGTGTATTAATCATAAACATCCATCTCTATTGCTAATAAAATGGTAGTTTACTTAAGGGAGGAGGGCATTGTAGAAAGTCATAAAGAGTTACTGAAATTTATTCTGATGCCTCTAGACATGCTCAACCAGTGAAGCTGTATGGGAATGATGTAACAGGAAAGACAGCAAGGCGCTCAGTCTGATTTAGAGGAGGCGACTGCCCTGCTGCCGAGACAACCTCTGTGAACATCCTTCCTGGCTTGCCTAGACTGAGGATTCACGAAACTGCTCATGCTGTTGATCAAGCCCATGACTGGTGTGCCCTTAAGCTCTCTCCAGCAGCGTTCCCTCCTTTACCAGAGGCTGAAGAGGATGCAGGGATGCTGCTGGTTTCCATCTGCCACACTGAGAATGAGGTCCTTCCTCTTTACTATGTCATCATAGAGCCTTTGAGAATGTGGCAAATGTGGTCCTGAGCCCCCTTTCCTAGGAAGTCCTGCTTAGAACAGCTTTGCAGCATGCTGCTTGGTTAGAAGGGTCACCCATAAGGGGCTTTTCGGTCCAGGCTTTTGTGGAGAGGAAAACTCAGGAGCTAGGAAGTCTGAGATTCAGCATGGGCCCCCATAGCTGCACGGCAGCGGCTTCCTTTCCGTGCTGCTTACTATGTCAAGTAGTTGTGGTCCATGCCCTGCCCAGGAAACATGGGATTCCCATCTAGGTTGGTCCTAAGCATCCAAGGGCTCCTTCAGAAAGAGACCCGGTGTCAGGTGAGAGCCCATCAAGGTGCTATTTGCGGGATCACTGAGTCTGAGTTCTGAGAGATTGCAGTGCTCCCAGGCTGTCATTGAAACGATTGTGTCTGAGGGAAGCAAACAGACTCCACTGACATCCGTTTTCGGATTCTCAAGAAACAAACCACAAACTGATGGAAAGGGAAGGGAAAAAATAAAACATACTTCCCCTACAGAGGTGAGTTGGAAGACTGATAACACCGCCTTGTAGTGGTTCCTGCCCCTGCTGCCTGCCAAAGTTGGGAGGTGGAATTTCAGCCAGGGCCCAGCAAGTCAGAGCAAAGCTCCCACATGCTTGGGAGCAGCTGGAGAGAACAATTCTGGGGGTTCACATCCCAGCTCTGGCCTGTCCTCTTTAAGATCATTGCTTCCTCGACGCTAAAGCGGCTTCTGGGTCTCTCTCTGTGTAGCAGATTTTACCCTGCGTGGATAACTCCCATGGCAGCCTTCTTCTGAGTTCTATTTGGAGACCACTTTTACACACACACAAAAACCACCTACAAGAGTAGATTTGTAAGGTAAGATGTGAGAAGTGATGGGACTGGGGACAAGATCCCTTCTTTACTCTTTTCCCTATAGCAGCAGATAAAGGCACTAAAGTCACTGCTGATTTCCCCATATGGCTCTGTGTCTGGAGCTAATGTCACAAGTTTAGGGCAGCAGAGCTTGATACCCATGTATGTTGTTTTTTTCTGGCCCTAGAGGCAGATGCTACAAACCTACAGGAATCTGTGGTTCCCCAGGCAACAAAGCAATGATTTCTTGAGAGTAAGGACCAGACACCTCCTGATTACATGTTTACCTGTAGCAACGTGGTGGGCAAGCAGGCCGGCAGGTTGGCTGCACTTAGAAACCAAGGAAGTCTTTGTATCTCTAAGACTTACAGAGGTTATACAGGTGGCAAGTGTTCAGAAAAGCTCTTAAAATGGTGGCAGATGCCTTAGGCAAATAAAAAGGGTATTGGCATTTCACATTCTATATATAATATCTAAATAGGTGAGTTTTAACTTCAATTATATACCTTCATAAAATATCATCCCAGGGGTTAAGAAGAGGCGTGTGTGTGTGTGTGTGTGTGTGTGTGTTTATCTTTCATCTCTAAGATAAAGTACTGTGCCATGTGAGGCTCTTCAGTACATAGTCATTTGAGTCTCCCTTGCCCTTGTGAGCTTAACAACCTTAGATATTGGATGCTTCTCACTGGTTCTATAATGAAGTAGCAATTTGTCTCCAGGTCCAAACCTAGGTAGAGTGAGTGATGCTTGCTTTAAGTCTGGCCTTGGGCATCAAGAGAATGTTAAAAATACCCAAGGGTGTATAAAATCCTCAGAGGTCACAAGAGGTCACAAAAGGAAAAGAAGAAGGCTTTGTGACTTTGAAGAATGTCCAAAGTATGAAGAAGTAAGAACAGGAGACACTGAAAGAAAGCGCGGTCAACAAGATCCATACCCTCTGACTACAGCTACCACTGCCCCTCCCCCCAGAGCTTCTGCAGACAGAGTCCACTGTGTCTTGGGTCCTGAGACTTTTCTCATTGTCTCAATTAAATTTCCCAGCCCTACGAAAGAGACTGACTTTCATCTTCACGGCAACGAAAGCACAGCTTTGATCACTTAAGGTCCTTTCTGGGGGCCACATATTGATGCATTTAAGGTGGCAGAATTTAAGGAAACAAATAAATGCTTTTCTTTAAATGGCAAATGCCCTTCCATAAGCCACATGGACAACATGTAGGGAATCTGTGAGTAATAAACCTCTTTTACCTCATTCAAGATCCTGAGTTCTCAGCCACTTAGGTTTGCTAGAGAGAGGGGAGGAGGGGGTGTATGTTAGTAACCATCTAACAATCCCATGAATCCAAAATCAGTTGAAGTATTTTTCAATGGGCAGCTTGGCTCAGAGCCTTGTGCCACAAGCCTGCTGGGTCTTTGTCATTCTCAAGGGGCTTAATTCTCCCT
Source organism: Mus pahari (assembly GCF_900095145.1). Lineage (NCBI taxonomy): Eukaryota > Metazoa > Chordata > Mammalia > Rodentia > Muridae > Mus > Mus pahari. Next base: position 22,997,830 of record NC_034599.1, read on the forward strand.
GACATTCCCAAGATAGATATGGCTCTGAAACAGGAGCATTAGACAAGTGTCCTTCTGGATACCACAGCAGAAGAACTCTGCCATCGTCTACAGGCCTCATTGACATCTCCAGTTTAAGAGGCTAAGGGTCCTCAGTGTTTGCTCATCTACAGAATACTGTGGCCCACAGAGGCAGGCACAGGCCCTGGTTTCACCAGCACAGCCTCTAGCAGGTGAGGCATCTGCATTATCCCATCTGGTTCTCAGGTCTGTCATATTGGGACCTCCCTGGTGTGAATTGACAGGGAGCCTGGAAGTGAGAACTGGACTGTGGGTATGAATGTCCAGGTGTTCATCATTTCTTCTGTTTCTCTTTGTAACTCTTTCTTTCACTGCAGCAGATTATGATGGTTGTCTCCCCGGAGGTGAAAGTTTGCTAAGGATGACTGAAACCAGGTATTCCTAGCAAGAAATTATTTTTTTTTTCTGCAAAGGGGACACTTTACGGTGTCTTGACGTGTTTTAGTTTTCATAATTGGGTTCAGGGGACGTAACCAGCAACAGGAGAGGGTCAGGGTGCTTGCTAAGTACAGGCACAAGACAGAACTGACAATAAGGTCTTTCGCCCAGCATGTCAAGTTCAAATTGAGACATGATTTGTTTAACCTTCTTTAGGGGCAGCAACAGGCCAACTGAGCCCTGCATTGTACTATTTGGGCAGGTTAAAAACAGAGACAGACACATCTTCATGCTTCCATGGCTTCTCTGCGTGCTCTGCTCAGAGGTAACCGTGACCTCTGCAAACCCTCTCATAGACACTGAAGCCCGAAAGTTCATCCTCACCGAGGGCGTTGGTAATAAAGCTCTCTCCTCTTGCAACCTAGGAAGCTTTATAAGAGCAAGGCTCCTCGTGCTCATACAGGGCCTGATACTTGAGCCCAATGGATGAAGGTTTTAAAAGAAAGATTTGCCAGCATGACCATGCTCTGGTCTGCCTATTTATAAAGATACATAAAACATTAGAAAAATTCATAAAAATGAGTCAAGGTAAGATGCTATATACAAAACAATGAAAGGGAAAGCATAGGTTAATTTTTTTTACAACTGCAGAGTTATTTTTTTTTTTCAGATAGGAATAAGAGAGAATTTTTAAATAACTCAGCACCAACCACCAAATAGACGAGAGGTCAAGAGTAACAAAATGGTCTGTAACATCTGAGATATACAGACTCAAGGTTTTAAAGGCTAATGAGCAAAAAGCAAAAGATCAGAAGAAAGGCGAGAGCCAGAAGTTCAGTGTGAAGAAATTTGCTAGGGATCTAGCTTAGTGGTAGGGTGCATATTGAGCATGTGCGAGGTCCGGAATTTGTTCTCTAGCATTAAATAAATAAATAAATAGTAAAGTAACACAATTCAAAAACATATGATTAACATGGAAATGACAAAGACAGAGTATAAAAAATTGCAACACTATTCAAACCCCAAGGTTTTCATCCTTCCAAGGAAATAGGCTCGTGCTTAGGAACAGTATAAATGGAGAGGGAACATACTGGAATTCACTGAAAGAAGACAAGGCAAAGACTGAGGCTGCGCCCTTCATGGTTCCCATCCTCCTTGGTGTTCCATAGTCATGACAGAATGCCTCAAGCATGGGAGAATGCCTGCAGCATCATGTGTGCAGTCCTTGCCAGAAGGATCTGATATGAGGACCCTGCACTGATGTGTAGAGATGCCGTCCTCAGGCACAAGGAGGCAGTGGGATGTGGGGAGTCACAAATCCACAAGGGCAGCTCCTCCCACTCATACTTGAAACTTTTATTTAAAAAGACCACAGAACAGGCCCACAGATAACCAGATCTTTTCGCCATTTTCTTTATTTTTAAAAATATTTTCATTTTATGAATGCTTGACCTGTATGTTTGTCTGTGCATCACATGGATTCTGGAGGTCAGAGGAGGGCACCTGACTCCTTGGATGTGGAGTTACAGATGATGGTGACATTGTGTTGGTGCCAAGACTCAAACCTGGGTCATCTAGAAAGGTAGCTAGTGCTTTTTTTTGTTTGTTTGTTTTTCGAGACAGGGTTTCTCTGTGTAACCTTGGCTGTCCTGGGACTCACTATGTAGACCAGGCTGGCCTCGAACTCAGAAATCCGCCTGCCTCTGCCTCCCGAGTGCTGGGATTAAAGGCGTGCGTCACCATGCCCGGCTGGTAGCTAGTGTTCTTAACTCCTGAGCTAGCCCCTGCCATTTGCTTTTATTCTTGATTCTTCATCAATAGTTGCTTCATTGGAAATCAAAACAGAAAAAAATATTTTGTAATATCATGGGTGTAGGTTCAAATCTCTACCCTGCCAATGGTTAGATATGCAATTTTCAGGCAATTTTATTACTTTTATTTCAATTGCCTGATATAAAAAAAAAAAAGGAGGGTTTTTAGAAGGTCTACCCTTCTTAATTACACTAACAAAAACATTTTCTAGATTGTGGGCCATTTGGGGCCATAAGTCATTTCTTATTTGCCTTTCTGTCCTCAGTACTTGGTAAGATGCCCGGGATATGTGAAATGTTGAGTGTGTCTGAAAATAATAATAACGAAAGCCAAGTTTTGTGCATTGCACCGCAATATGCCAAGAATTATGCTGCACATCTTATTTTGGTTGCATCTGTTAATTTGTAAAACATGTCCATAAGGTTTGCCACATCATTAACCATGTTATAGAGTAGGTTTAAGAGTAACTTTCCAAAAAGCTAGGGTTTTTTTTCAGTTTTTCAACACAGTTAATGAGTTAACGCATACCAAGGTGTTTCAACAAGCCCAGGAGTCAAGACAGACTAGGTGTGTGCTGAGGAGTGGCCAAATATCTCCAGCATCCATGCAATATTCCTTAGAACTCTGTCCCTAAAATACCTCCAAGTGTCTGCCTAGCATCCCTACTTACAGACCCTGAAACCACGATGTGAGGCTCATGCCAGTTTACTCAGGATCCTCTTCCTCACAATGCTCTGGCTTCTACAGCCTCTACAGGAGTCTACATCCAGCCTTCTGCTGGAGAGCACTGACACCCATTCTATCCAGACATGGGAGGGCTAAGTGTGCTTACAGTACCTTGTATCTTCAAAAGTTAGCTTGATTGTATTCTCGGCAATTGCTTTGTTCTACGGGAGAAGTGGAACCGAGATCCGGTTAAAAGCATTCGCAGAGCAACTAAAGACAATCTGAAGGAAGGGAGGGTGCCTGTATGGAGTGGCAGATTCATCAGTCTGAGAATGCCCGTCTTAGCAAACCAGTGCTGATACTTCACTGCTCCCTCTGCCTCCCTGTCTAGAAGCCTACTGCTGGAGAGAGTCTTTGAGCAGCTGCCACTCCAGATGGACATCTAAGGCCATGTTATCCCTGCAATTAGCATAATATACTGGAACATTACCATTAATCCTAGAGTCTGGGCAAAACCATCACACAAAAGTATGCCAAGTTGGTCCTTTATCACACACTGGACACTCAGTAAAACACTACAAACAGGTAGGCAGGAAGACAGACAGACAGACCCCATACACTTCCACTCCTCATACTCCGATTTGTTTCCCACACAAAGGGAAAACTAGGGTGGAATAAATCTCTTAATTGTTTTTTTTTTGGGGGGGGGGAGGTGGGAAAGAGATTTTAATGATGTAATGGCAAGAAAACACAGCAGAGAGAAAATCAGCTTTTAGAATTGTACTCAGTTTTGCTGAAGAAAACAAGAAAGATGAGCAAGAAATGAAGCTTAATTTTAATGAAGGGAAATTTGAAGCTAAGTAAAGAAATTGCAGGAAGTGGGAGCACTTGGGATTCAGACAAGAGCAAAGTCTCACATTCCCTTGTGATGGACACGATTTTGTTCTTAATGTCTTCATACAAGAGGCTGAGAGGTAGAAAGCGCTGTGCAACCCAGAAGAGAAATCTGGAGTCCAGGGAGGAAGGACCCACTTTCTTCCCAGAGAATCTCTGTGGAGGTTGGCTGAGGACGCATCTTTCTCTACAATTCTTGCAATTCTTACTTCCCTTTCATACAAATGCTTGGAACCCGGGAACGGGCTGCATATCTTGGCAAGGAAGCATCCTCCTGCTGGAAGCAACATTGAAGATTCCCCAATGATGAGTTCCTATGACAACTTTAGCCCACTAGTGTTTACCCTGTAAAGAATTCAAAATTGTATGTGTTTTAATATACTAAAAGTACGATGTACACGTAAGCATAATTACACATATGTATCTTATTTCTCATTTTTAGGCTCTTTGGTCTTTTCCACATTCCAATAGAGATTGGCATTACTTTGATGGGTATAAACTTTTGTTGACATAGGAACACAAAACCAAATTATCTCCACTTGAGAGTTGGCATTAAAAAACTAATGAGAGAGAGAGAGAGAGAGAGAGAGAGAGAGAGAGAGAGAGAGAGAGAGAGAGAGAGAAAGATATTGTGGATTGCCTCCAGATAACGTAACTCTTCCATTCTAGTGTTTGGGGAGACTTGGAACATGCTGCTGGGTACTTGAGCTCCTGTTAGAAGCTCAAGGGTTATTCCAAGAATATTGTATCTTATCTCTATATACCTAGCATATGACATCATACATACTATTCCTTCCTCAAAATATTATATATTATTCTGAATATATTCTACAGATATATAATACCATATATTTTTTACATATATTCTCTCAAAGAATATAATAGTGCTATAAATATATAGTATTTTTCTATGTACAGTACTCTATACAGCCTGTATTTTTGAATATATTTTGTTATATGCAGTATTATTGCTATATAAAATGCCATAAACTATATGTGTTTCTTAGTTTTTTGACAACATGACACAGTTCATTTCACTGTGAATGGTGCTATCCCTGAGCATGTGGCCTTGGGCTGTATTAAGAAAGCAAGCAGGCCATGGATAGCAGGCCAGTAAGCAGCATCCTGCATAGTCTCTGACTATTCCTGCCTCCACATTCCTACCATGGCTTCCATCAATGATAGGCTATGACAAAAAAGTGTAAGTTAACTTAACTCCTTCCTCCCCAAATTGTTTTCATTCTATGTTTTATCACAGCAACAGAGATGCAAACTAGAACAGTACTCTCTATATGTTTGATATAATCTATAATATAATTGACTTCAATATATAAACATATATCCATACAGACACAGACACAGACAGACAGACAGACACTCACACGCACACACACACACACACACACACACACACACACACA
>NC_034599.1:23003180-23011495 GCF_900095145.1 Mus pahari
ACACACACACACACACACACACACACACACACACACACACACACACACACACACACACACACACACACACACACACACCTACAACCTGATTGGCTATGACATGAAAGTTGATCTTTGATGCCCTACTGAAGTATAAAACAATAGCTTCTTTCAAGTAGAAGATGGTAGGGGCCAATTACACAGTAGCATAAACAGAGGAGTGACATGGAATTGATCCTCTCAGTGGCTGTGACAGCCCCCAAGGAGGCCTACTGCCTCAAGTAGAGTCAAAGCTAGCAAGGCTTCCAGGCTTCCTATCTGAAAACAATTTCTACCTTTCCCAGGAAATAAGGTTTTGTGTCGAAACCAAACTTTTCATTTTAGTAGAAGGCCTAGAAAACGTTAAACTCTGTAAGGTATAGGCAGGTATCTGACAATGTTCTCAGTGAACAGCAAGGTCAAAAACACAGATCCCAAACCACCACCACCACCACCACCACCACCACCACCACCGCAGCAACGAAAACAACAGAAACACAAACAAACAAAATCCCAACAAACCCAGAAACCCTCCAGATAATTTGGTGAGAGCCACAAAATGCTGAAGTAAATCCTTATCAGGAATTTTAATGAGCAAAATAAAATATGAAATCTGTGCGATCAAAATCAAATCTTTCCCCTTCTGCTCGGCAAGCACAGGCTGCCAGAACGAAGGCAGAGGCAGGCACTGGGAGGCCTTTTGTATTTAATTACTGCCAGGATTTTTCTCAGTTCAAAGCTCTTTCTCAAGCCTCCACAGGGCTAATAGAGAACTCTAGAGAGTAAATAAGCTCTCCTCTGTGTGATTTGGAGTGCTGGGCGGCAAAACAATAAACAAATGTTGCAAGACCCAGGCCAATTTGTCTTACTCTACATGCCTGTGAGGGTGGGGGGTCCCACGTGGATTTGGAGGAGGCAGGCTTTATACACTCCAGCAACCCCCTTAAGCAGCAGACTCACTTCTGGCTATTTTGGCCTCCTTTAGGTTTTCCTAAATCTATGACCATCAGAGTGTCCTGGGGAGGTATGTATCCACATAGCATGTGTCACCTAACATCTATCACTCCCTGGAAGTGATACTAGTTCATCCTGCCCCCTCGGAAATGGAGTTAGCATTACCCCTACTTTGAGCTCCTTGCTCTGAACTCTAGATGCTGATGAATCAGGGGTAATGTCTGGGCCTCAAACAATTCTCTTTAGTCCTTACTCATCACACATTGGTAGCTTCTTGGGGGCCCATGTTAATTTAATTACCATAGTGCTACCTCTCTAGTCAGTACCACCTTTCCATATACATTCTGTTCTATTTTACTCCAAGTAGTGATTTTTATCTCCCATTTCTGTAGCCAAGAGAGTGGGTGTCTCGTGTAAGTATCAGAATCGAATAGACCACGAGTGGTCTGCTAAGACACTCCAGAAATCCAATCTTTTGCTTCTTGGAGGAGAAGGTGATAATTGATGTTTTGCCACCAGACACCCTAGTGGGGAGTTTGAAGCCAGTATAACTCTAGGCTTTGGCAGGGTACATTTTCCCAGCTTGTTTGTGTGAAAGGGAGTGAAAGTGATGGGAGGGTTGGACCACAAGTTTCTACGTCCCTGGATAGTGGTGTCCAATGCATCATGCAAGCACATCTCTTTCCTGCTATTTAGTTCTGCTCTTGTCATATGTTCCAATAGGTAGATTCTTGCTTTAGTTTTGTCCTTTAATAATTATAACTTAATTTTTATACAGTAGAACTTGTGTAAATGTTCACTGAGAAATATGGCATCTGCAATATCTCCCAGTTGTTTATTCATTCTTTCAAGAAATATTTGTTGAGCAGATGTTATGTGTCTGGCACAACGCTGATCTCCAGGATGAAGCAGCAAGGTAGATGGGGACCTGACAGCTTGGGCAACAAAATGGACATAGAGAATTGAGCATCTTTTGCAGACAGATCTGGGAGCCCTCACTGATGAATGGACAAAGGCAGTGGGTAATAAATAGTTCTTGTATTATTGGCTTTAGTAAGTGGATCAAGGATGGAACATGCATGTGACCTGGGAAAGATGGAAGGCTGCCTAGCAGGTGTTCTCAGGGGATCTTATCATCCGATCTTTAATCCAATTGCTTAATAAGTACAAACTGGTTTCAACCAGCAAAGGTCTAATATTATTTTTTTTTTCAAAATCAAGTTGCTCAGGGACTGCCTTACTCTTATTAGAATGTCTGGAAGGTGGAATCCAAGCATTTCTGTTTGTAAAAGATCCTCAGATGACTTTTAGCATTCCCACAACGAAAAATACCAGTATCAAACGTGACAGTAAATATGTGAATGTTTGTGGGAGTGAGTATAGGAGAGCTGGAGTAGAGAGAGGTATACTGCATGGAACAGACTTTAGTGTTTTTTTCTGAAAAGGGCATAAATAAGTGGGCAAAGCTACTGGATGAGAAAAATGCATGGTTTATCTTTAGCATTAGCCATTGTTAAGTAATTTTGGAATATTGTCTATTTCTCTTCTCTTTTTTAAAACATCAGCCCTTTGCTTACATAAGCAATTGTAGTTGCTATGGTGTACCAAGACGGAATTAATGTGTGTTGGCAGTGTGTACCTGTGTACTTTCATGTGATTTACTTGGCACTGTGGTTTCTGAGGTTTTCTGGTTCCTATATATCGTCCAGCTGGAAACTGCAGCTTTATGTTCTGTTCTTGCATGTTCATATCCACTCTTGGGATTAAAGGAATCAGATTGAATTACACTGTTATTTTCATAAAGGTTAGTGCTATGACCCATGGGCTTGAGCCTCTCATGGTAATTAGTACTTCATACATGTGTTTAGTACAATTATATGTATGTGAACCAAATCGGAGTTAATAGCTAATCTTCACTGATATAAGGTGGTAAGGCACATGGGAAGAATTTTCTTTTTCCCCAGAACACAACACAGTACTCCTGGACAGAGCATCTGCATTCTGAAATTGACTGTGGACTGAAGTTCTCTGAAAGAGCCACATCGATGTTGAAGATTCTATGGAGCTAAGCTAACTCCCATGATAGTTGAGAATTAGAATGTTGCAGATAGAGGGAGCTATCTTGGGCCACCTTTAGTTTCCTTAACAACTATCCATCACCCATTTTTGACTTAGCAGATTCTTAGTTTTTCCCAACCCAAAGCTTAGGATGCCAAGGAATGCATTCAGATGGTATCTGGAGCCTGTAGCAAAGTCTCCCACTTTTCTGTGACCTGATATTCCCACCCATGTTTTTCAGGGAATTGTCTGACTTAAGGCTTTATTTTGTTCTGTGACTATAAAAACTTCTTGTAGCCATTTCCATGTTGGGGAAATGTCCTCCAGATCAACCTGAATGTGTGCTCCTAGGTCAAAGTAGCTGGCATTTGACCTAGAACACACTGTCACTTACTCTCTTTAGATTGAGGGATGGTCTTTGCATTGTTCAGTCCCCTTATAAGATAAATTCCACTGAAGTAGGAATAGAGGAAACACTTTAGTACAGACACACATACATACACACACAAATCTATACTAGTCTATCCACATATATTCACATATATAGATTTAGATATACACATGTCCTTGTATATTTACATATGTGGTCTTATACACATACACACCAAGGGTGTGCTTGCACAGCCTCATATGTGCTGACAGTGTGATATGGTCTATCTTCCTATGCATCATCCAAAATAACTGTGAATTGAATCAATTTGACTAAAATCAATGCTCTTTTGTAGCACTGCTTAAACTCTGAGTGGAAGTGAAGGCTTTGAAGCTGTTTTCCCCGAGTAAATGAGGCACTTGGGGAGCTTTTGATGGTAGCAGGAGCCTGTGGCTTCTACCCTGTCCTTCGAGGTAGTCTCTTTCTAGAAGCTTGGAAGTAATTAAGGAGCAGACAGTGGAATAAATTACAGGTTCTAAATTTTTTACAAAATATTTTCCCCTCTAGATCTTCAACACCCCACACGTTTTTGTCCCCTGACACCCTGAGTTATGATCATAGTGGTGGCAGACTCTATTACCTAGGCCTTAGCAAGGCAAAGGCCGATAGGTGATTTAAGCAATTAAAAAAGAGACTTATGTGGTTTCCTGGTGCCCACTCTTCCTCAAAGGAGAGTGGACCTCTTTCTTTGTGTTAGCTAGCCACAAGACTGGCCATGGCTTTAGTCCAAAGGCAGCCTAGTCTGTTCTCACCATATCCAGAGAATATGGCCAGACAGAGAACCCTACAAAACCCTTTTGGACAGTGCACCTGGCAGAGTCGTTGTTATGGGAGAAAGAAGAGGTGGTATGGGGCTAGGAACAGCAACCAGTTCTAAACTGTGGGGTTGCAACTCCCCTTTATTAGCCCACTGGGAGTTTTCAGAGAAGACCATAATTTCCAAGTGTTTATTTTTGTAGTTACAAAATGCATGCTTTATTTGGATATGAACATTCAGGCATGTTCACTTTAATTTGTGAAGGAGGAAGGCAATTTGTATTGTGGTAAGAGCTAACATAGATATCTGTGATTTGGACTCTAGTACTTGCTGCATGATAACTTGTATACAACAGCCACTGTAGCACTGACTGCATGCAAATCATCTCATTTAATTACAAGAAGCTGTGTCAGATGGGGTTACTGCTAGTATTTTATATGTAGGGAAAGATAATCAGAGAAGAAAGAATCTCAAAGCCTTTACGTAAAGTGAGTGGGAAATCAAGATGTAAAACCAGCTCTGCCAGGCGAACTCCAAGGACATAGGATCCAGAAAGTGGCTCTTGGCAAGGAGGAGGAAGAGAGAGGGCAGAAGGAGGAAGCGGAAGGTAACCATTCAGGTTCTCTTTCAAGTAGATTGTTAATTAAATTTACCAAAAGAAATGGCAGCCATACAAATGAAGTGCATCATCCAACAAACGAGTCTTGGTACATATTAGGAAAAAAAATACATCTTTAATAATTCCCAACAATCAGGTGAAGTGAGAAAATGGCTCCTGAGGAACACAGCTCTTCAGCAGGCTTGGAGGGGATTTAAGCTACTCTACACCATTGATATTCATGTCACATAGAGGATGAGGCTGATTCAAAGCCAGCTTGTCTGAGGCATTTCCTGGGAAGCTTTCAAGGTGAAAGAACGTGGGTCCATATTAACTCCATGCAAATGTCTTGGAAATTCTAGAAAATGATGTTTTCTCTCACAAGACAGATGGATTAGGCCAAAGACTCGTGTCAGGCCTGTGAAGAAGTCATGGAGCCCCCACTTTTTTTTTCCTAGACTCACTTCTACGAGTCTTCAGCAGCAAGCTGGGTGCACGAGTGACTCTGTTTCTTGCTTTCAACATTTCTAAACTCACTGAACGAGTGAAGCTCAGACAGCTTGAAGTCAGGGTCAGAGAAAAGAGAAAATCTGGCCAAGAGAAAAGATGTAAAGCAAAAGGTTGTTTTGGCTGGTAATGCACGTTGGTCTGGGTGACTGGACGATCCAGAAAGTAAGACCCACTACCAATTATGACAGTGCTTTGTTTTTGTGGGTACCCTTCTTTTAGGAAGATTGTAACTGTCTGGCATTATGGACAACACATTCAAGCCATCTTGGAAAAATGAATTTCAGTATGGAATTTGCATCTCATTCAGAGCTCCAAAGAAGCTGCTTGCAGTTGAAGGGGGGATTGGACAACAGCTGGGTGGCCTGTGAACTGTATCCAATGCAGCTACTTCAGAGGCAGCCCTGGTGATAAAGGATGCTCTGATTTTCCATTCACAGGCATCTCACCTGGGTGCATAACTCGGCTGGGCTGTTTGAATGTCTTAGCTTGTCAACACGATGTGCCATGAATTTTAAAAAGCAAGCACTGATTAATGTCCTGGGTTAAAATGATCAGGTTGGAAGAAAAAATAAAAGGCACAGCATCTTAGACCAGTGAAATCATGAGATTTTGAGCAAAGCCTGCTTGAATATCTAGAATGTATTTGATCCAGCTGTCTAAGACTGTGAACTCTACAATGTGTTGACTGGAGCTCTTTGTGATCATATGGTTCTAAATGAGAGGGTGTTTTAAGCAGATATTTTCAAAAACAAGCCAGAGCCAGAAAGTCGTTGGAGGGATATAAGCAGCTTTTATTCAGAACTATTCATTGCAGAGTACAGGGAAACAATTTGAGTCTTTTAAAGCAGCGAGGATGGGGTCGGCAGGATGGCACAGTTGGTAAAAAAAAATCTTGCTGCCAAACTTACTCTATAGCCTGAGTTTAGTTTCCAAGATTCACATGATTAGAGGAGAGTGTGGACTCCCTAACCTGTCCACTGCCCTCCACAATGGAATGTATGTGTTTATGAGAACATGTGTGCGTACACTAAATAAGTAAATAAATAACTAAATAACATGATTATTCAAAAATACAAGAAAGCTATCAATATAGAACTTTGCTTAGCAACAAATATACCTTAGAAAAGGAAAAAATTTTAGTCAAAGAGCAAGGTGGAAATCACTGGGCAGAAGAATATCAGTGAGAGTATAAGGGTAAAGGGAATTGTGGCTAAGCTTAAGGTAGACCAGGAAGCCAGAGTATCACTTTGGATGTGGTCTAGGGTATAGAATCTAATCTGATACTGAAGATGATCTAGATAGGGAGAGGATTTTGGTAAAAACTTCATTTTATATGGATGTATACAGATAATCTTATGATGTAGATCAGGATTCTGATATTTAGATAAGCAAAGAATCTTGTGTCAACATGAAGGTTTGTAGTAGGTGGTACTAGAGCAACAATTTGGTTCTTGTACAATATCTAGAATGAAACATTTGCTACAAAGTGTGAACCAGCATGTCCTGCATGGCATCTGTCTTAATGAACACTTCCTCAGACCTTTGCCCGGTGCCAAGTAACCTATCAGATCTTCAGGTAACCTATCTCTTTGATTTTCAGTCTTCTCGTCTGAGAATGGGAATAGTGATAGTTGAATCTCCCTCCTAGATTGCTCTGAGGTTTACATCTACTTAGTCCCTAAAAGGAGTTTTGATAATAGATCCAAGGAGCACAGTCTGTAGACACAATTTCTATGGAACAAAACTGATAACAACATGAGCTTTTAGTGGGGCTATCAAGCCAACGCAGACATGGGCAGAACTGGCTTTTCTTCCTGACTCTGAAAGCTGCAACTCTGTACATAAAACAAGAGTGCAGGTCTCACCATTTAGGATGCTGATTAATGCATAGCCTTTGTCTAATTTTGTTGTTGTTGTTGTTGTTGTTGTTGGTGGTGGTGGTGGTGGTGGTAGTGGTGGTTGTGGTGTGTGTGTCTGTGTGTGTGTGTGTGTGGTTGTAAATGGCACTAAGGACTATGCATATTCTAGGCAAAGCCTCTATCACTGAATAACATCCCATTCCCACTGTTTCTCAAGATTTTCTTGAGGCAGAGTCTCCCTAGGTAACTCATTTACTCTGTAATAAGTGGTTTACCACTTTTAAAATGTCTCTGAAGTGGTGATATGTCCTTGGTAGCATGTGACAGGCTAATTAGATTATTTTCCCCTTAAATACTTAGATTTTTTTAAATTTTAAATTGTTTTTTTTTTGTAAGAATTTTGGTTTCATTCTTTATTATAAAAATTTCTATTATTCAACACACACACACACACACACACACACACACACACACACACACACCAGCAAAGTTAATTGGACTCAAAGACAATATAATGCAGTGAACTTCTATATAGTTAGATGCCAAGGATCAAACTATTGGGTGTTCTGCTTCTGCTAGCTCTCCAGATACTTCTGTAGATAACTCAGCTCTTACAGAATAAAACTCAGTCTTTTATCTACATACCAATTCAATATTCAATCATTACCCAGGTTCTCTTTGATTATCCTGGGAATCAGCATTTTATGATCTTAGCTTCTTGATTCTTAGAAAAAGACAGCAAGTACACTTGGTTTTTTTAACATAGCAAATGAATTCAGAGATCTGCCTTCCTTTGTAAGCACAGACAATAAACTAGCTGGGTGGGATCCCATCCTAATATTAACATTGGCTAGATTCCACAATAAAGGAGCATATGCAAGTTTTTTGAGACTGTGTGACCTCACTTAATATTATACATTCTAAATTAATCAATTTTCCTTCAAATTTTGTGACTTCACTTTCCTCTAGATCCAAATTGGGTACCCATATGGGTATAATTTGGTTCTAAAGGAAAGTGAAGTCACAAAATTTGATATATGTTTAATATAATATGGATATACAAATTTATATATAAATATAGGTATGATATATATATATATATATATATATATATATATATATATATATATA
>NC_034599.1:23019660-23025841 GCF_900095145.1 Mus pahari
CTGGAGCCTAAGCGAATCAGAGCAAAGATGGCTCTCCTGCCAGCTCAGGCCTTGAGACTCCCCCCGCCCCCTGGGCAGATGCCCCTCCTTGGGCAGGAAAGGTGCCAGATGACTGGAGTCAGATAAGAAGTCTGTCCCAGCAGCTGTGTCGCTTCTGCAGGCTGCCCTCTCCCCGGCAGTGCACTGGAGCAAAGATGGCCCTCCTACTGGTTCAGGTCTGGAGACTGCTCCTGGGCAGACACCCCTCCTTGGGCGGGAAAGGCACTGGATTACTGGAGCCAGAAACAGGATCTTTCCCAGAAGCTGTGTCGCTTCGCAGGCCGCTCTCTCCCTGGCAGTGTACCAGAGCAAAGATGGCTCTCCAGGATTTTTCTAGTAGTAGTTATCTTCTCATTTGTAACCCATATAGGCACATTTATGGCATATTGTATTCGTGTTAATGAATAAAACAAGAGTGTGATATCTAAGACCAAGGGTTAGGAATCATAAACTGTGGTTCCTAACCCTGCTTTTTATACACACAAGAGGATTCAGAAGTGACCTGTGCCTTTTCTTTCAGCTTTTTGTCCGACATGCTGCTATTACTTGCCTAGCTTGATCATTTCCTCTTCTCTGCACAGGCCTTGCTGCTCTTGTTCCTGGACAGGAAAAGGGAACACAGCCCTGTCTCAGCCAACCGCACACATGCCACCTCTTCCTAGAAGGCTCTTCTTGTCTCCTCAAACTCCCACAGTCTCCCCACCCATCCGGCTGCCCCCTCCTCCCTTTGATTATTTTTTTTAAATCTCACATTACTGCTGTTTGTAACACTCTACTAAGTAAAATATCTCTGTCCTTTTCAGAAAAGGCATAGTACACAGAAGCAACCTTGAGTATGTTGTCCTTACTCCATTTTCAAGTCTAGACCAGTACTTGCCACATAGTAGAAGCTCAACAAACAGCTCTGGCTTTACTCTGTTGAGTGTTAATTCTGAATCATGTCTGACAGAAAAGAAGCTGAAACAATGTACGATGGGTTTACAGCTCACTGTTTCAAAGGTGGGGAACTTTGTTCTGAGGTGGTTTTAAAAGAATAAGACTTCCTAGTTCAACTAGTCGGGGTGAGGGGTGCTGTCCAAATGTCGACCTGATACATACACTGTGCTCATTCTCCATAGAAACAGTTCCTTCAGTGGTCAAAGCTATTTCATGAGCAAATGAGTTTCACAGCCCTCAAGTTAACATAATGTCACAAGAATAATATGTCCAATGCTGATGGGGCCAATTGATTTTTATTGCCATTAGATTCCATTTTAGAAACTGCACATGCATTAAGATTTATATTTTAAAAGAGGAAAGGTAGATGCATGACTTTCCTAGGCCCATTTAAGGTCTTCAATTTTTTTTGAGGTTAAAAAAATACTAAGTGAAGAAGGGCTGGAGAAAGTTGGAGGAACATGCATAAAATTTTAGTGAACTACCCAGGTTCTTTATCTTATTCAGCTATTTTTTTTCTTGAGTTTATAGCTTTATAGTTTCTTACATGTATGCACATACACATATCACACACACACCACACATATGCATCCACAAGCATAACATATACACCACATATATTACATACCCTTTCATACACCACACATGTATACATATATGCACATATGCATGATACACAGACTATGCCTTATACACATACATTGTACACTACACATATACACATAAGATACATTCAACACATAAGATAAGTATATACCATGCTCTTGTACATATAGAAATACACACATGTAACATGCACACACATGCACACACATGCATACACATAATACATTGCAGAAATATTATATGCCACACATATAATGCCATTAAAATGTATATCACATATGGAGATACTATACACATAGACACACTCATGTACACCACATACAGGTACACATACATACACTACATACAGGCACATACATGCTGAGGTGTGTTTTTCAAGGTCTTATCATGTTTAGCAAATATTTCAGATGAAACGATATGTTCATCTGTTATGCTGATTGCCAAGACTGCAGTGCGACAACAAACATTGTTTGGGGACAGAAGCTGAAATCACAGCCCACTCTCTTCGCTGCCTGCAGTGATGAACAGACGCGTGTTAATTTCCCCCAGCAATATCAATGATATGAGAGCTGTGGACTCCAGGAGCATTTTGTCACAAACAACATGCCTGATGGCTCTGGGCTGGACACAACTGAGACAGTTGTCTATGAAGAAGTCATACCATCATGGCCTCCAGGATGCAACCTGCAATGGTTGCAACAATAGTGAGCTTTGACTAATGTGACTGTGTCTGTAGTGTGGAATGGTGACAGCATGAGCTTCACTTTTCCTGTTTATTATGGAGGAAAGCATGTAAAACAGTGGTAAAAGATGGCTTTGGCTACAGACACTCTGAGCTACCCACTGCTTAATGAACAGCGTGTGGAAACCAGCCCACATTTCCAGAGCATAGAAATTCTATTAAGGTTTCAAAGTTTTCTTAAAAGCACATGTGGGCAACTCTCTCTCTCCCTCTCCCTCTCCCTCTCCCTTCCCCATTTTCTCTCTCTAATACACACACACACACACACACACACACACACACACACACACACACACACACACATTTATAACCTTCTCATATTTTTATTTGGCCCAAGATTGAAATTGCTTGATTTTGTTATGAAGTTTAGTGTTCTGTATAGAAGGTAGCTTACTAAATCCAATGAATATTTAAAATGTTAGTTTTTATGATGTTCAAAATCATATTCTTATAGAGCCCTTCAAAACATTATGCTGGTTTTTATTATAGCCATAATAAAATTTTGCAGACCTGGTGGCTTAACACCTATGTGTGTGTGTGTGTGTGTGTGTGTGTGTGTGTGTATATATATACATATACATATACAAACACATATACATATATATTTACATACACACACACACACATATATATATACTACATGTCAGGGGTCTGGCTTGGGCTTTGGGGTACATGGGCTAATACTGGCACATTAGTTGGATTGTGTCTCTATAGAGTCCTAAGATAGGATCAATATTTCCATTTATTCTATCTGCTATAAGACCACTTATACTCCTTGGCTCCTGGCACCTTTATTCATAACCCATGCCATTATATATAATCTGGCCTCATATATCACATCACTTTCTTTGATACCATCCTGGAAAAGTTTGAAGATATTTCTAAGGACCCAGTTGAGAATATTAAGCTGTTGGGTAATAGCCTCAATACCTCATTTTGTTGTTCACCTTTGTGCAAACTGCCATTTCCCAGCAAAGAAGTAATCATGCAATCATGGAAGGAGACTGTGAATTTGCTCGAGAACATTAATCTGCCTTTCAAAGCTATATCAGAAACAAGCATTGTTAATTGAAGTCTATCTCCATAATTTTAAGGATACCAGCTTTGGAATTAGGCAGATCTGAATTCAAATGCTGACAGCTTCATTTGTGTATCCATTCACCCATTCATTCCTTCATTCACCATATCACAGGATTTACAGAATGCCTACAAAAGGCAATTCCTTGTTCTAAGTCTTGTGACTGAGACACACTTGCTTATCCTGACACATTGTATTGCAATACAGGAAACAGACCAGTCACATGGGAATATATCATGTAATGTCAATGTGTGATAATATACAAATAAATGACGATGAAAGTTTGTACCATCCATGTATAGAAATTGTTCATGGTACCGATGTGTTCATTCATTTATTCATTTATCTCGGTCACCATCAAACATGTCCTTGGAAGGCTTAGTGGGAACCGGGCATTATTAAGAGTCTGCCTATGGGGATACTTAATGTTTGGTCACTAATATGCATCTGTGAGGGACATATTTTCCACACTTGTGGTTGAGAAATGCATGGGTCCAAGAAGTTGAATGATTTTGTAACATAGTGTTTCTTCATATGTTAGAGCAAGCAACTGAACTCTGGATTCTGGCGTGCCATTAACCATGGAGTTTCAAACATTCTTTTTTTTCTTAGACACCTGAGTATACCTTCTTCCTTCCCTCTCTTCTGCCTTGTGCATTGTAGGAGGGAGAATAATGCCCTGAGCTGGGGTTTAAAACCCTTCATTTTCCTCCAGTCTTGAGATAATGCGATTTCTTTGAGCTTCCACTAATTTCCTTTTGATCATTATGGGACTGTGCTATCTTTGATCAATCACTTAAATCTGTGTTTACACAGGCTTAGCCGAGGGACGAGTTGGACAATTACCCATGCCTCGGAACTAATTTCAACAGCCCACTCGGGGCTGCAGCTCTTTCTTTATTATTTCATTCTCTGCTCTAATGCAGAGCCTCGGGACACACAGACTGGGTGAAATGAAGCAGAGGAGTGACTCTGTCATGGCTGTGTCCTCTGCAGTGAGGGGAATTCTGGGTTGCGTCTTGTTTTCTTGTTTGAAGAAGTGCATGTTTCTTCTCTTGGAGAAAAGATGTGTCATGTAACCTACAGACATGTGTTACTTGAATGTGTTGGCCATAAAATATTTGAAAGGAATTTGGGCATAGATTAATTCTCAACCTTTACAGAGGAAAAGTATCAACTAACCACCTTTTTAAATGTCCATCCCGTAATGCGATTATGTGTATTATATATGTATATGCATAGATAATATTTTTCTCTTTTTTGTTACTTCAGAAAGAATTCTACTCCCAGTGGAAGTTAGTGAACCCACTCAGTAAAAAACTATGTGTCTGCTCTGTAGTCTTCTCCTTTTCTCTGCATCACCTCCTTTTAACAGAGCAGCTCCAGGACATCACTGTCACAAATGATGAATTATGTACTACCCTCCTCTATTGCCACTGCCGATGCTCGAATTGCCTGTTTTGATCCTGATGCCTCAGTTGCCTCAGAGCCTGGCCTTTGCTCCCCCTTTGCCCCAGCGCCTGGACTGTGGTGGACTGGGCCCTTCCTTCTCTGTACCGCTAGGCCGTGTTCGCCCCTGAGGGTGGTCGGCCTGTTGATCCCACTTTACCCTTCTCCCTTGTTTTGATGCCTCCAAATCATACACTCCTTAGAACCTGGGCTCTCTCTTCCTATTTAGAGTGCATTTCATTGGTAGCTGGGTTTGATTCGATCAACCCATTCCATTGTCCCTGGCCTTCTGTTTGGATGCCAGCTGGAGTTTTTGCTTTCAGAATCCTAAGACTCCATCACTAATGATCCTGTTTTGCTTGCCTGCAATCTCTAGAAAGTCGAGCCAAATTCTCAATGTATCCAACAAACTGTAGGGAAAGCAGCATGTTATGTAACAGGAAGAATACGTCCGAGCTCTGCATCTTTTCCTCTGACTTTGCATCATCTGTTCTTCCGCTTAAGCATCTCACCTCCCCAATGTCGACCTCAGGGAAAACTCGGAGATTAAAAAAAAAAAAAAAAAAAGCCAGTAAGTGTGAAAATTACAAATTAGTAATCCCCGGCAATGCTTTAAAATGATGTTTCCCTTGCAAGTGTTAGCTTGAAAAAATCTACACTGTGAGGGGAGGAGGAGATAGATATCTGGCTCATCAGTGGCAGAGCCGGCTTCGAGCACAATATCCTACTAAATGACACGCATAAGGAGTTGGAGCTTGTAATACCTTTTATATTGCTGCCTGCCATCTGGTTGGCAATTGTTAAGCCTGAAATATTCAGGTAAGCTCTATTTTCTCAAATAGTGTGATGTGAGAGGGATTCCAGCACCACCCGTCTTTTTAAACATCATTAAATTTCACTGTTTTTCAGAAGAAAGCAAACGACACTAGCAGGATGTTTGCACAGCACACAGTGTCACTTGGAGGTGCCGGGTTACAGAGGTGGGACTTCTGCCCTGGAAGGAAGAAAGAGTAATATTTCATGTTCTATTTGCGCCTGCAGTCCATGATGAAGGTTGCCATTTAACAAAGACTCTCGCATTCTATCAGGCTGGGGAAGCATCCAATTCTGCCCTAGGAGGAAGCGTGCCTAGATGTTGAGCTAAGACTGCAGGAATTAGGGACTCCATGTCTCATCTCTTTTTCTAAATGTTGGGAAAAGAAGAATGAAGTATTTCCTACAGTCCCCTTCTCATTTTCTTTTTCTTTCTTTCTTTCTTTCTTTCTTTCTTTCTTTCTTTCTTTCTTTCTTTCTTTCTTTCTTTCTTCCTTCCTTCCTTCCTTCCTTCCTTC
>NC_034599.1:23026146-23040833 GCF_900095145.1 Mus pahari
TTCCTTCCTTCCTTCCTTCCTTCCTTCCTTCCTTCCTTCCTTCCTTCCTCTCTCTCTCTCTCTCTCTCTCTCTCTCTCTCTCTCTCTCTCTCTTTCTCTCTCTCTCTCTGGATATGTTTGTTGATATTTTCTTTATTATCTTAGAAGTGGTGAAGGAAGTAAATAAATCAGAGATAGCCAATCATTTTACCATGAAGTATAACTGGATTTCAACTATCCATTCTACCCAATTATTTAGATTAAAAAAAAAGTTTTTGATGGTCCTTCCTTCCATGTCAGCTCCAAAATTTGTCTCTGTAACTCCTTCTATGGGTATTTTGTTCCCCATTCTAAGGAGGAATGAAGTATCCACACTTTGGTCTTTCTTCTTGATTTTTACGTGTTTTGCAAATTGTATCTTGGGTATTCTAAGTTTCTGGGCTAATTAATATTCATTTATCAGTGAGTGCATATCATATGAGTTCTTTGTGATTGGGTTACCTCACTCAGGATGATATCCTCCAGATCCATTCATTTGCCTAAGAATTTCATAAATTCATTGTTTTCAACAGCTGAGTAGTACTCCATTGCGTAAATGTACTACATTTTCTGTATCCATTCCTTTGTTGAAGGACATCTGGGTTCTTCCCAGCTTCTGGCTATTATAAATAAGGCTGCTATGAATATAGTGGAACATGTGTCCTTATTACCAGTTGGAACATCTTCTGGGTATATGCCCAGGAGAGGTATTGCTGGGTTTTCCGGTAGTACTATGTCCAATTTTCTGCCCCACCTGGAGATCCATCCCATAATCAGCTACCAAACACAGACTCTATTGCATATGCCAGCAAGATTTTGCTGACAGGACCCTGATATAGCTGTCTTTTGTGAGGCTATGCCAGTGCCTGGGAAATACAGAAATGGATGCTCACAGTCATCTATTGGATGGAATACAGGGCCTCCAATGGAGGAGCTAAAGGGGTCTGCAACCTTATAGGAGGAACAACAATATGAATTAACCAGTACCCCCAGAACTTGCATCTCTAGCTGCATATTTAGCAGAAGATGGCCTAGTTGGTCATCATTGGGAGGAGAGGCCCTTGTTCTTGCTAAGATTATATGCCCCAGTACAGGGGAATGCCAGGGCCAGGAAACGCAAGTGGATGGGTTGGGGAGCAGAGCAGGGGGAGTGTATAGGGGACTTTCAGGATAGCGTTTGAAATGTAAATGAAGAAAATATCAACAAAAATTGTTTTAAAAAATTCTTTTAGATGAAACCTGGTCTTGGTGGACTGAAAGAATAACATGTGCATAGAAATTTATCTCAGTTTGAGTTTCTAATACGGTAATAAAATACCAGGACCAAAGACAGCTTGGGGAGGAAAGAATTTATTTCATCTTACACTCCCAGGTAATAATTCATTTCTTAGGGAAGTCAGGACAAGAACTCTATGTAGGAACCTGGAGGTAGGCACTGATATAGAGGCCATAGTGAAGTGCTGCTTACTGACTTGCTCCACATGGAACCCAGGACCACCACCATAGGGATGGAACTGCCCACAGTGAGCTGGGCTCTCCACACTAATCATCAATGAAGAATGTAACTCAGGCTTGACCATTTGCCAAACCTAGTAGGAGTCACTTTCTCAGTTGAGCTTTCTTCTTCCAAAATGATTCTAGCTTGTGTCAAGTTGACACACAACTACCCAGCACAAGATTTAAACTTCAAATATTTCTGATACACAGTCTCTTCATAGATCTGTGCATGCAAGCATCTGCTGAATGAACATCTGTGCTCTCACGTTTTTTGCGAGGCAGGATGTAAAGTGGCAAGGATGTAGAAATGTAGAAGCCCTACAATAAGCGCCATGTGAAGAAGTCTTAAATCTGGGTTGTGATGTCAGCCTGCTTCATCTTCAGATGATGGTGGTATTCTGTGATTGTACCAGTATCCCAGTGTCTAGCAGATCTCTTCATGATGACTGCTTTACAATTTATATTTCCATTTTTCCTCCCTCTCTTGACTTTTTACTCATTGATCAAACTGTCTAGTTTGCATGTCCATCTGGATGTCCCAGCAGCACCTCAGGCTCAGCATGTCCCCCAAATAATGTTAACACTGCTATCCAGTGTGTAACCTTCCTCACCTCACCTCATTGATGGACACCGCTTACCCTCTGCCACCCTCTGACCCTCCTGGGACACATCACCTATCATTCCTCTACTAGATTCTGCCATTCCTCCCTCTCTCTCTCTCCTGATTGCTCTTCTCTCACAGGAGGGGGAGTAAATTACTTTTGGAGTAAATTCTGGAGTCCCTTGGAGTATTCCATTTCTCTTCATGCCCATCATTGGCGAATTAGCACACTTATACAATACTTATTTTTTTATAAGCCTATTAACAGATTCACAGAATGTATCAGATTTCTCTGATTTTCCCACTTGTCTATTATCTGTCCCCAGATCCAATCCAGGATGCCACTACACCTTTGTCACATTTTCTTTGTCTTCTACAGTCTGTGACAGTTTTTGTCTTATGTGACCTTGACACTTTCAAATAATATTGCTTCATTGTTTCATACAGCTCCCACCATGTGGCGTTGACTGGTGTTTTCTCGTGATCACTGTTACATTATAAGTTAATGGGAAATACCACAGAGGCTATGTGCCCTTCACAGTTTATGACAGCAGCTGGTACATGATAATGACATGTGTCACTCACTGGAGATATTATCCCTGATCCCTTGGCAAATGTTGTATCTTTCTGAATTCTCTGCTGTAAACTTGTTTTTTTCCCTTTGCAAATATTTTGGAGGAAAGTATTTCCTGTTTCTGCTCAAAAATGATACCCCTTGGTTTATCATTGATAAGTGATTCTTGCCTGAAGCAATTACTGCTGCAGGCTTCTGAGAGTGATTTTAGTTCCTCTCATTCTTTTTACACTGTTGACTGATATTATTTTCTGTAATTAATATTTTAGTAAGCATATAAAATAATGTGTTTTTTCATTATATTTCCATGTATATCTATAATTATAGCTTGTTAGTATTTGAACACTATCACCCTTCCATGTCTTCTCTGACTCTCTCTTTGGCTCCATTCTCCTATCTCATAACCCCTTTTTACTTTCATGTCACTTGTGGGGGGGGGTGTGCTTGTGTTTATGGAGAAAAAACATTCAGTAAGTGGCTTATTCCCCCCTCGTATTATCCATGGGAGATTTTTTTCTTTTTCATGAGACAGTGTTATCCTCATCCATTTACTTATATATTATCTATTTATTGATATGAAGATAGTCTTGTGCCCAACCACTTCAAGTTTTGTTGTTTAAGTTACTGCAACCTAAGTTATCAATAACCTTTGAGGTCTGGCTTTTGTGACATTGTGTGAGTGTATGTGTCTGTGTGTTTGTGGCGGTTTGTCTGTGTATCTCTGTGTATGGTTAAATATCTCTTTTAATAAGCATTTTCTCACTTTTTTTGGCACTAGAAACAAACTATATACTCTATTATTATTACTATTACTATTACTATTATTATTATTACTAAAATTTAACAGGTCTATAAGGTAACTTGTTTCTTGACCAAGCCTCACACAGATTAGACAAGTATTCTACTGCTGAGCTGCACCCTGACCTTTGAAAGTTCTTCTGCTGTAAGAATAGTGGCAAGGAATATGACTATGGTGCTGGGCACTGACTGATACCACAAAGGGAACATCTGGCCTCTTGGCCCAGGGGCTAGGAAAATACATGTGTGTCTACTATGAACAAATAGAACTATATTTATCTATATAACTGTTCATCCATCATTGTATGTCTGCTTTGCAATCCATGAGTCTTCACTCTACCTCCGGTTCAGCTCAGCATCTCACAGTCTCCCTTGCTCTCCCCTCTTCACCAAGAGTGAAAAAATTTGCTCCCATTATCTGTAGAGTATGTGCTTACCTTTTAATCCCAGTATGCGATCAAATTTCTTCCAGAAATGCTAATGTATGCTCCTATGAGAAAAAAAAATATCAGTCAAATTATTTTTGTGTGTGGTTCTTTTGTTTTTATTCATAACCTACAGCAAA
The DNA here is from genome assembly GCF_900095145.1 of Mus pahari. NCBI lineage: Eukaryota > Metazoa > Chordata > Mammalia > Rodentia > Muridae > Mus > Mus pahari. Next base: position 23,030,200 of record NC_034599.1, read on the forward strand.
ACTAAGCTTTTATTTCTCTATTGGTTAGACCACTGAATTATATATTCTTATGATTTTGCTACTCCTAATCCACTCATGTTAAGCTACCTAAAAGAAAAATCATATTATATTGCTGCACTCTTTAAGATTTTCTAGCATTTCCATTGGGCCTGTTGCTTACACCTGCAGGAGTGGCACTTTCTCATCTGGGTTCCCCTTGTCACATGCTTATCAGGCCTCTGACTTCTCCCTGAATTAAATTTATACCATAAGATATTTTGCTTCATAAAAGGGGGGACTCTTTTGCAGGAACTCATATATCAGTGATACTTTTACTTGGGATATAAAAATAGAAAGGTACTTGGAATCAAGATCAAGGAAACCATAGATAGGTAATATGCCTATGAGAGAGCACATTTTATAAACGTCATAACCTTCAGCTTTCTTAGTCACCAGAAATGTGATCTAAGCCAGCAGTTGGGATATTAAAATTTAAACAGACACAAATTTAAATCCCAGGCTGCTAATTGATATCTGAACCCCAAGTTGGAGCTTCTGTCCTTGCATTATCCCTTTGTGAAGGATGAATAGGGGGTCCAAAGACCTGAAATTTGATCTGTGTTAAATTCCTGTTATTGTAATAAAATATGAGAGATGACTTAAAAAGAGAAAAACTACTTTAGCCAACCATTTTCAAGGTTTCAGACTGACTGATTGGTCCTGTGGTAATGTGCTTGGATGGCATTTCACAGCATGGCTATCTAAGAGAGCAAAACCTTTCACTGTGGGGTGGGTAAGGAGGGAGAAACAAACAGACCAGGAAAGCCAGAGTCTTAAATACTCTTCGAGTTCACATCCAATGAACTAAAGAACCTAAGCTTGGCCTCATCTCTTAAAATATATATTAAACCCCAATGACCTCATACTGGAACCACAGCCTTCAACTTCTGAACCTTTGGGAGGCTCTCAAGATCTAAAATGTAGCGTGACCTGAGTTGGGAAGAATAAAAAAAATCCATTCACCCCAAACCTGCAGATCACTAAAGCAGTGGGCAGGGAATGCTTAAGCATCAATCTAGTCTACTTCAGTGGTTTCCGTGGCAAGCTAAAGATTTGAATTGAATTCTCTCTTTGACCACCACGTACCTTTTCCCTTCGAAATGGACTTATAAATGTTCCAAGATGCTCTGAAATCAAAGGTGGGAGGCAGTAAGGGGTGGCAGAGGTAAGCGAAGAAAAGCTTATCTCTAGAAGATGGGCAATGATGTTAATCCTTCTTGCCTTGAGTCTATATTATGACCAAGCTTTGAGGACCCCTTAAATATATCATTAACTTATTCTCTGTCAACCAGTACTCACATAGATAGCGCTCTCAATTATTTGCGTTCAATTATAAGGAAGCCTATAATGTAGCCAGTGGTATGTGTCTGTATTAGACATGAAGCCAGGAGAATTAAAATGTGATGTGGAAGGTGTTTACTGGCCTAAGAGAAATTATTCTTGGGCACATTGTAGATTGGCATCTAATTACTCAATGCCCTTCCTTGCGTGTCCTTTATCTCTTTACTGTTTATCCCTTTCTCCCAGTAGCTAAACTTTGAAGAGGTAAAAGGAATATAAAAAACCTGTTCCCACACTTTACTGTATTAGAATTTTTCTATACTTTGTATTTTTGTCCTTGTGCATAAAGGTATAGCTTTCATAGCAAACAAAGGCTACAGCTCACATGTCTGTACACCTGCCTCTGCTAGAGAATTATGCATGTTGAAACCTCGTATTTGATAACAATTTCAGGACAAGACATTTTCCTTTGTAAACCAAGGCCAATGTCAATGTTATGCCAACAAACTCAATTCACTCTTCGAAACAAGTGTCAGCATCACTGTCTCAAAATATGTTTGGGTATGAGGCTGCCATTGTTTTTGATATTTTACATTGCTATTATTTCAACTAGACTCACATTGCTTCTGAATTACTGGGCTGGGTGGTATTTGGGTTTTTCCTAGGCTAATCAGAAATCCAGCCTTATTTTACCTGTATGTACTATGCCCTGCAAAAAAAGACATTTGGAGTTAGTAGGAGACATGGTGGCACAAGCCTGCCATCTCTGTACCCAGGGGACCAAGGAAAGAGAACTCCAAGTTCAAAGGCAGCCTAGATGGTATAGCAAGACCCTGCCTCAGAAATAGAACAAAATGGCAAATTGAATTGACCGTTTCACTCTAGGGGTTTTGTGAATGAGCCATTCTGGTTGGGGTGATGGATAGTTATGCTATTATTGAAGGGACAGTTCAGCCATGCTGCAATACTTAAGAAAGCAGAGAAATATTTCAGAGGAGAGGCATCCTTCTGGTAGTGATCTACCTTGAAGCACCTCTGCTCTCAGCTCTCTAGGCGATGTGCAGATGCACTTAGGGTTGAAATGATGATGTGAAGGTCGTTATTATTTAAGACTTCTAAATAAGCCAGATTTACCAATGTCAAATTATTGGTGAGTCGTTTGACCCCATATTTATTTGTAATTTCCACAAGCCGTGGGTAAGAGCTGCTGTAAATCATATTGCCATTGATCGCGACTCCCTTGTGTAATTCTAAGGTGAACTGCCCATGATCTATAGGAAAAGGCTGCTGCGCTGAGAGAAAGCTGTGGAAGGAGTTTCCCAGGATGCCCAGGAAATATGCAAGGGCATCAATTATTCAGGAAAGAGGAGAAGTAGATACCTGTATGTGTATGTGGGGCCAGAAGAAACCTTACTGAAATCTATACATCAGGAGATCTAAATGAACAGTGGTAAAACCTGGCCTTTGAGGAAAGATTAGAGAAGTGATAAGCACATCTGTAATAGGCAATCATGACTATTGACTTAATTCAAGGAACTGCACATCCATGCGCCAGACACTTAACTGGTCTTTCCGGTCAGACTGCCTGTACTTCATGTATTTGCATTTTGAGTTTTCTGCATCATTTTTTTTGGGGGGGGGCAAGGTTTTTCTTTGTTTCACAGCAGTTATGGGTTGAGGAGGGGTACACAGACCTGACCCCTGTGTCCCGTTTGACCATGTGAGGAGATCCAGAGCAACCAGAAGAGCTCAGCCGGAACCACTGGCTTCGAGGCTTTGTGTTCATCTTGCTTTCAGCCCCTTCTCCATAGGCTTCCGGATTTCGAGGCTTTGTGTTCATCTTGCTTTCAGCCCCTTCTCCATAGGCTTCCGGATGTCCTTCTGCCGGAGCTTAAGGTCGATGGCTCTCTCAATTTTGCCCAAACCCTGGTTATTCGGAATGGCCCTTCCACTTTCATAGTGTGAGATGACTTGTGGCTTTTCATTGATTTTCGTGGCCAGGTCCTTCTGGGTCAGGCCTTTGCTCTGCTGGCCTCTCTGGAGCTGGATCACTTTGCCCACCTCCAGGGTCACCCCATAGTGGTGCACTTCCTCTGTCTCTCCTCAGTCTGTCTTTAGTGATGGAGCTCTGCTTGTTCTGGCCAGCAGCCCATTTCTTGGATGTCTCCACATCTCCTCGTTGCTGAGCTGCTAAGATGGCCTGCGCAGGTGTGGGGCCCTTCATGCGCAGCCCCATCATGGTGTCCCAGTCACTCTAGGCCAAGGTGCGGTGGAGGCAGAGGTCTGTCCAGAGGAGGCTCTGGCAGCTGCTCCAGCTATTTTCTGCATTCTTAGCTGAAGGGAAACTCCTCAACCTCCTGTAGGGCTTTGCCTCTTTTACAGACATTGAAAACTATTTGTTCTATAAGTTTCAGTGTCTCTGGTTTTATGTGGAGATACTTCGTTCCTTCTTAGAATGGGGAACAAAATACCCATGGAAGGAGTTACAGAGACAAAGTTCAGAGCTGAGATGGAAGGAAGGACCATCCTGAGACTGCCCCACCCTGGGATGAATCCCATAATCATCCACCAAACGCAGACACTATTGCATATGCCAGCAAGATTTTGCGGATAGGACCCTGATATAGCAGCCTCTTGTGAGGCTATGCCAGTGCCTGGAAAATACAGAAGTGGATGCTCACAGTCATCTATTGGATGGAACACAGGGCCCCCAATGAAGGAGCTAGAGAAAGTACCCAAGGAGCTAAAGGGGGTCTGCAACCCTATAGGAGGAACAACAATATGAACTAACCAGTACCCACCCCCCCCCCCCAGAGCTTGTGTCTCTAATTGCACATGTAGAGGATGGCCTAGTTGGCCATCATTGGGATGAGAGGCCCTTGGTCTTGTGAAGATTATATGCCCCAGTACAGGGGAATGCCAGGGCCAGGAAGTGCAAGTGGGTGGGTTGGGGAGTAGGGCAGGGGAAGGGTATAGGGGACTTTTGGGATAGCATTTGAAATGTAAATGAAGAAAATATCTAATAAAAATATGTAAAAAAAAGGAAAACTGTGAGCTTGCCATTCTTTCCTAAGGTTGACATCCTCACATTGTTGTGATTGTCCCTAGAGACAGGTACAGGGGGTAGTCCAGAGGATAATGTAATACTAAGTGTCATTAAGCCTCTCCGTGGTGGTGCTTTGTGCTTCCAGCCTGTTATCTTATGTACTACAGCATCCCCGTGAGATCAGCACTAAAAACAACAACCACCACCACAACAACAACAACCAACCAGACATTTTTCTCTTTTGATGGAAACAGGAAGAAAGAATTCTTATAACAAAGAAAAGCAGAGTTAAGGATCAGACTGTTTATTATGCTCTGCAGAGTGGACCCTCTCCCTCCATCTGAAGTCTAGATGTTTTAGGGGGTGTCTGGTTGGCAGGTTACAGGGCTGAAGGTGAATCTTCATAAACTTACGGTCTGTCTTCAGAAATCTGCTGGTAAAGCAAACTACCATGAATGAGTCTTACGGTTTCCTTTTGATCAATTCTCATAATGTACTTTGTGATTAGATTTATTTAATTTTTTTTAGAATTTCATACAAGTAATTTATATCATTTTTATCCTTCCCTTACATACATGCACATATCTGTGTGTGAGAGACTGAGAACTTTTAATATATATATGTATGTATGTGTACATGTAAATGTATACGTATACATATACACATATATGTATACGTATACATATACATATACACATATATAATGTTTATATATAAATATATATTTTATGGATATATGTATACATATACATGTTTAGTGCTGACACATTAGGACTAGATAACTTACCAGGTTACTTGTCTCGGGACAAAAACTGATTCTACATGTCTCAGCACCCATCCTTGAATCTTTAGTGAGAGCTGAGATGTGTACTGACCTGCAGAAATAAAGTTAAGTATATAAAATACAGTTAGAACCAACCAGTACTCTCAGAGCTCCTAGAGACTAAACCACCAGCCAAAGTGTACACATGGAGGAACTCAAGGTTCCAGCCACATATGTAGCAGAGGATGGCCTTTTGGGATCCACCACTGGTCTCTGAGTGTTCATTGTATGTGTATAAAATGATCCAATCCAGGGGACTGCTGTCAACTGCTTAGTACAATGTCTGCTCTGATGGCAAGTGTGTGAACAGAGTTCTGTCCCTTTGGATACCTGTCACTTCTGTGTTCTTCCAGTGAAAACAGATGGAAAATATGCTTCACAAGTATGGCTTGTTATATTCTAATACCTGGGTTCTTGATTTTTTTTTTTTCAAATTAGGGAGCTACACCATAGTGAACACATATCTCTTCACTCCATTGGCAGCACTTATGATTCTATCTATACTACATATGTTGGGTTTGGAGCTTAACTTCCCTTATAGATCTGGCCATGTAACATACCATACTCGCCTTTCTGAGAGTCTCTAGATTTCAGAGAGTTTTATAAACTATAATTACCTAACCTAAATTGTATCACTCTTTTTCAGTTGAAAGTTTTACCCATAGGCTGGTTTGTAATAAGATATTTTCACATGAATCTGTCTTGATAGTTATTAAAGTTTAAATCTCCATCCAAGATCAGAGGGTCACACTGATGGGATTTTCTGTCTCTCTTTCTTTATGCTTGGATCACACAGACAGCACAAGGAGACTTGCTAAAATCCACCATTTGGGTTTACCAAGTCTCTTCTGCAGCTTTTCATGCACTTCTTGGTATCTTCATCGTTTACTTTGTTACTATATGTTTCTCAAAGTTTTCTCCTGAGCCATGAATTTGTGATAATTTCTGCATGTCTGATATCAGTGGGCAACAACATTCCATCAATAATAAGTCTAGGTCAACCTTAGGACATGTATAGTAGCATAGTTTCCAAAGGTCCTATTCAACACCAGACAAAGATTCAAAATTCAATGTGATTCCAGTTATTAATAGGATCCAGGTATGCTTTGGTTTTTTTTTTTTTTGTTACATTTTTTGGTTCTTTTATTTAGTGATACATGAAGGAATAAACAGGCCAACTGCAATGAATAGCAGACTCAGCAATCAGCAATCATGAGGCATCTAGTTTACCATTTGCATTCTATTATGCAGTTAGTGGATGAAGGTGGAGAGCATTGGATAAGGCACAGGTTTTGGTTTTTTTGTTTTTTGTTTTTTTGTTTTGTTGTTGTTAGTTTCCTCCTCTTGTACCATATGCATGATTGCCTCCTGGTAAGGAAGTTGGTTTTGCATGCTTAAATACTTTCCAAGTGAAACACTCCTTATGCCAACTCCAGTTTCTGTCTCCTTATTGTTTTTGTTTGTTTGTTTGTTTTTTTCCTGTACACCGGAGTGCCTCACATTTTCATTCTTTTGCTATAACTTCATTGTCCCCTAAACAGATGTCAGTGTATTTACTCCTCAGTTACGTCTTCTTTACACATCATTGCTTGCTTCTAATATTTATTTACTTATAAATACTTTATAGGGAAAACATTCTCAGATATCCAATGTGCAGGTGCAGTGTTCAATATACAATGCACAAATATATGTACTTAGAAAAGAAATGAAAATTTAGTATGTTAGAAAATTAAAGATATTTCTAAGCTCCTTTAGTTCAGTAGTAGTAGCCAAAGGAGGACTTGGGGTGATCACTGTTGATTTGTTCATTTGTTTATTATTGCTATCTCTATCCAATGTGGAACACCCCATTGCTTTTTCCTCTAAGAACCCTGTCTTATAAGCCCAGTTCACAAGAGTGTAGACAGGGTAAAATGTTTCATATTTTCCCAAGGAGTAAGTAAGGTGTTTGGAGTTATAGAAAATTGCAGAAATCTTATGGGATATTCTTAAAAGTGAATTTAGCAGTGAATTCTTCGGAAGGTGGAGGTGTTGGCTTGCATGTTTACTGCTGCTTGCAGTAGATTTACCCAGTCTCAGTACTATCTGGATGCAAATCCTACAGCCTCATGTGTAGCTCGCAGAGTTTTTCTAAAGAAACTGTTTATAACTCCCCTTGATTACAATGGGCTCCCACTTCTCTTAGTATCTCTAGCACTTACAGTCACTATTAGATAATTAACCACGCAAGATGTGTCTATACCCACCCACAGCTCCCTCACAGATCTTGCCATCTCACATACTGAATTCACTTTTATGAGTGTCTCTAAGTTTCAAAGAGTTCTGTAAACTACAATTAACTCACCTGAAATGTACCATATTTTAAGATATGATCTGGTATTTAATTCTTTATTCATTTTAAGACAAACACCAGATCAGTAATTCTGAATTGTGGCCAGATTGAAAAGCTCATCTTTAAGCAACAAATATGTCTGAACAGATTCTCTCTCTACCTCAGCCGCCCGTTAGTTACTTGTTTCCAACATTTGTGAGAAAGCATGTAAGAACAGCACTTCTAAAATGACCGTCACTTTTCCTCCTTTTCTTCAAAAACCATACACTCTCTTGAATGTTAATTGCAAAGATTAAAAAGCCATCTACGTCTAAGGTGACTATACATTTTAACACCAGATTGACACAGGTTTGAAAAGTGACAGAGCAGCTATGAGAGTCATGTTAACATGGTTAACACCAAGGGACTGTCTACGAAGAATGGGGTCACCTGCACCTTTGTGTTGTTTTTAAAACAAAATTCCAACCAAATGTTAGATTTTACCAAATGAAGATTCAGGAGCCAGACGCTGTGGTGAGTTTGGCTAGTTCCGGGAAGCAGAGTAAGCCCCCAGCTGACCTTCCTCCACAAGAAAAGAACTAGTTCTCCTACTCCATACTGTCTTAAGAACTTTCCCAACCAAATGCTCTTCCTTTCTACTTCCTGTGTCTCTCTATCCATCCTCCTGACTTCCTCTACTCCTTTCCTCTACTTCCTTTCTACTTCCTCTGTCTCTCTACCCATCCTCCTGACTTCCTCTAACTCTGTTTTTTCCCCCCTATGTTTACTCCCTGACAACTGTTTGCTTGTTCCATCTTTTTGACCTGTGGTTGACTTTATTCAATCTTGTTTGCAATAAACAGAAAGCTCTCAGATTAAAGGTATGTATTAGGGCTGAGCCACACCACAACTAGAAACACATTTTCCAGTACACAATCTCACACTGTGATCAAATATCCTGCAACATTCTTGGATTAAAGGTGCATGCTAGGGCTGAGCTGTACCACAACTAGAAACAGGTTTTTGTTTGTTTGTTTGGTTTGGTTTGCTTCTAAGTATACAATCTCAGGGTTTGCAGTCTGATCAAATATCTGACAATACCTTTGAATCGGGATCTAACGAGCAACTTTATACTTGTTGACTTAAAAGCTGTCACATGGCTGAAATGTACAGAGGAAAAGGTCTGTACCCTCTGGGACTGTGGAAGGATCTCTTTTATGCTTATTTATTTAATAACATCTGTGAAAAACCCTTTTCTTTATACAGGGTGATGTGCACAACCTGGAGACCAGGTTTGTCTTTGGAAGACTTTATTCTATTTCCATTCTCTCTTCTCTGAGAGTAGCTACAGAATGTGTAAGAGTAAAAGTGAAGACGTTTCAGAAAGCAAGTGTGTTTTAAAGACTCATGAGTATATGAACAATAGTGCACAATGCAAGAAATAGACATCACTCGACCTTAAGATAATCGTACCTTTAGAGAAAAGGTCAAATTTAGAAAGGCAGGAAGAAGAATGTTTTGGAAAGGTACTGTATGAGCCTGGGTTAGACATGAGAAGAGATGTCTTTCAAACACCATCCACATAGACAGCAGCAGAGAGACCCAATCTTCTCTTAAGTCAAGAGTGCGCATGCCTGACTTCATTTGCTCCCTACTTCTCTCAGACTCTCACTCAGCTCATCCTTCAGACTTTCATGACTCATTGGTTCTTTCTCCTTCCAACCATTTTTTAATTATTATTGCTTTGCTTCTGTGTTATTTTTAAGTCTCTCTTCCCCTGTTCTGCTAGGATGACTTCTGTGTCCCTGCACTACTTCTTCTTCTTCTTCTTCTTCTTCTTCTTCTTCTTCTTCTTCTTCTTCTTCTTCTTCTTTTTAATTTAATTTTCTTTTTTTCGAGACAGGGTTTCTCTGTATAGCTCTGGCTGTCCTGGAACTCACTTCGTAGACCAGGCTGGCCTCGAACTCAGAAGTCCACCTGCCTCTGCCTCCCGAGTGCTGGGATTAAAGGCGTGCACCACCACGCCCGGCGTCCCTGCACTTCTATGCTTATGGTAAATCTTTGCAGCATCTATGAGACACAAGCTCGTTGAAATGAATGCTGATGCTATGTGTGTCTCCCTGTCTCCAAAAAACAGGCACAAGGCATACATTCCAGGACAGGTACAGTGAATGGTGTATAGTATTCAAAGACCCTGAGGCCCTTCTGCAGGTCTTCAGCAACAGTAGTAGAAATAGTGGAATGGCTGACTTTGATTCTTTCTCAGTTGGTCATGTCTTTTCACTCCTATTCCTGTTGTCTTTCTTTTCATGAATGAACGGGAGCTGCTTCAGTGCTACCTGGACCACTCTCATCACTTCACCCTTGATTTATCTAGCAGCAAATACTCAACACCATTAGAAGCTAGATATACTGTTTTCTTTCAGAAGCCATTTAGAGGTGATGGAAGTGGCTTCCCCATGAGTTTCAGGTCATAGTTACCAACTTTCTATAGACTGCCCATTGCGTCCTATTCTACCTTTAAGCAGATAGGAACTAAATGGCTGGCTCCTTTTTCTTGATGTTCTATGAATGGTATTAGATTCTGGTTGCTGTAATTAAAAATGACTTAAATAGAAGAGATGGAGTATCTGCCACTTAATAAGCAAGGTGATGTCAGTAAGCGGCTTTGTCACCATCCAGTTCGAACCACAGCCCCAGCAGCTTTCCATTAAAGTAGAGGATTAACTGTTAGTGCATCGCAGTGGAAGGAATGAGAAGAACAGCTCCTTGGGTCCCAACAACAAATTACTTCAGAATCAAACCCCTGATTAATAGCTCCAGAGTTGCCTCTCTGCTTTGCATAATTAAGTTTCATGGAGTGTTACAATTAACAGCCTTGCCATCACCCAGGTAGAAACAGCTACCATTTATTTGGCCGGCAGCATCAGGAAGTGCGGGGTGGTGAATAAGAAGCATTTATGAGGGATTAGGTACATTATGTGTCATAAATTGAGTAAGGCTATAATTACCTTTGGATAAAAGGCAACAAACACGATGATCCCGCGATTCTACCCAAGTTCCCTTTCCTTCCTTCCTTCCTTCCTTCCTTCCTTCCTTCCTTCCTTCCTTCCTTCCTTCCTTCCTTCCTTCCT
>NC_034599.1:23041023-23079674 GCF_900095145.1 Mus pahari
CTCCCTCCCTCCCTCCCTCCCTCCCTCTTTTTGTGAGTCATCTAAGAGCCTCTTCTCTAGCAAGGCAGAGGCTGAGGCACCAAGGCACCTGCACACACTCATGCATGCTGATAGCCTCTCTTTGTGATACACCAAGGCCTTTCTGAAGCTTCAGCGTGTAGCCTGTTTTATGCCATTTATTACAGCAGCATTTGTTATCATACAAGTCGTCAGACATGCAATGCAGATGTCAGGTAAGCCTCAGACTCTTGGAATTTCCTGGGCAGAGAGCCAAGATGTCAGTAGAATTACCGGGGTACAACAAAATGCCAAGTATTTTGCTGGAAATGAACAGGCCAGGAGTTAACCATCCATCATTTCTGAGGGGTTAGGATGTAAGCAGAAGATGTTCCTTGGGGGGGATTTCCCTACAGAGTCACGTTGATATGACACAGCTGTGCTTCTGACCAGTATCATTTCTGTGTAGTCACATAAAGCAAGAGCAGCCTTTAGGGGGCTGAAACCTTGTGTTCTATTCAAATTTTCTTCCATCATGAGAGTTTCCGTGTATGGGCCATTTCTCAGTGGCTTTCACTTGCAGTTACTTTCTTCTTTTCACTTCTTCCTTATTCTGCCTTCTCTGCCTTGATTGGTTCATTTCCTCCTTCTTCCCTAACTTGTTCTCCTTCAGCATCTTTCTTCTTAGCTTTTCTTATGTTGTTATTGAGAGTTGATCAAGAGAGAGGGATCGAGTGAGGAAAGGAGGGAATGAAGAGGGAAGAGAGAGAGCACGCATGTAAATAAAAGAACTCAAATCCTGACCTGTATTAGTCTTCAAGGGTGTGACTTGAGTTTGCTGGTTAATAATGCTGATTAACAACAATAATTAGACCCCTGGGTTTTTACTTAAAAAAAAATTGTTGAAGAAGAAGATGGAGGAAGGGGAAAGGAATAACATCCTCTTCATGCACAGGACAGTGCTGCTGTGGAATCTGAGGAGACAGGGCTCCCCAGAGCCACATGGAAAGCATATGGAGAAAGAAACAAATTCCACTTGTTTCTGATGACCACCTAATGAGTTCTTTAGGAGTTATATTGGAATTTAGAGGTGGGCATAATGGAAAAGAGAGAGGAGGGTGGGAGAGAGAGAGAGAGAGAGAGAGAGAGAGAGAGAGAGAGAGAGAGAGAGAGAGAGAGAGAAGCCCATGCTTTAGACAAGCTGGTGCCTCATACATACCATGTATACACCAGGAGGAAAGCCCCAGAATTCCTGGCTGAAAAGCCATTTGTCTTGCAAATTTCTATAATGAACAGATTTTGGAATAAATACCATGTAATCTGTGATGACAGTTCTCTCATTTCCTTTTTATTAGTTCAATCTTCGCAGCATCTGAACCCCATAGCGACAGAGCCTCTGTAATCATTAAGGCAGCTGGCTGTACACATTCCCCCCCCACCCCCCACCCCCGCCTGGCACATAACCGACTCCCCAGCCAGTTTCTCCTCAAGAGACCCGGGTTGCAGTAGTCACATGCATCTGTGTAAGAATTCCAGGACAGAATGGAAAGCAAGCAGCAGGACAGGACCTGTAGCTGTCACAACATGTGTTCTTCCCCAACAGACCTGTACCTGGAATAGGTAAAACCAGAGTCTTTCGGGAGGCTGTGGGGAAGCAGAATTGCATCAAACCTGACCTGCTTAGACTCTGTCACCTCGGTGTGGGGTGTTTTCTGTGGTTATGGTGGATTCCTAACTCTCCTTTCTCTCTCTCTTCCCCCTTTCTTTGTCTTTCCCTAGGTAAGTGATATTTGGTTACTGTTTTTGGGTGTCTTCAAAAGAAAGTCCAGAGGCCTCCCAGTTTTCAGTCTCAGAGGAAGAAAATCTTTGGCAATTGACCCATCTATCGCTACTGCTCCAGGGCTTCTGGTTCATCAGTGTTCTGATGCAATCCTGTGGGGATATGAAGGTATGGCTGCCTATGGCTCTGTGGTTTGCATCCTGACCTGGAGAAACGAGGTAAAGGCGGAAACCCAGTTAGCACTGCTCTTAGGAGAAACCAGGCCTAAGTTACAGAGAACAAAGCTCCTGTATGCCAACTGGTCACGTGGGTTCTCTGGCATTCTATGTTAATCAGGTTGCTAAACGTGAACTTTATGAAACAGCTAGATGATTTATAAGAATTTAATTCTTACAAATGGCATCACAAATAATCTCTGCTTTTTTTTTTCACAAAAGAAGGGAAGTGGCTCATATACTTTTTAATGTATAACTTGGGTGAATGATTCGGGTGGAGAATAGGCAATGAATATTATATTGTAATTATAACAACCATTATATGTATACCAGTGTAAATGATAAACAGGCTTCGTGAAGGCAGACGATCAGAGGGACACGAAAATTGCCATTCTGAGGCCTGACATTATACATTTTCTTTGTGTGTTTAGCTTTGGCACATTGAGGTATAGTCCCATAAAAGTTACAGCAGAGCTGTGGCACCCACTAGGACCTGAATCTTTTTTTTTTTTTTTTCTTTCTGGTTGGGAAGGCTGAATGTGGCCTGGATGACAATCCCTGGATCTGCACTTGAAGTAAGACTAGAGAGTTTACTGTGATAAACAGCTAAGTACTGACCTCAGTCTATGCGAAACACAGAATGCCACTGTAGATTTCTGCTTTCTGCCGAATTGACTGAAATGCTAACCCTGTGTGGCTAAAAGAAATCCTTCATTCGGATTCTAAGGGGCAGGGGAGGACAGGTCTTCCTTCATCCTTCCTTCATCCTTGGACTTGTGCTGTAGTCACTGATACTCTACATACCATGGCAGCATGTGCTCGGTTATATTCTTTATTAGGCAAAACAACTGGAGGATCAGTGTCCACGACTCACTAATAGTTAATAAAATCATGCTTCCTATACACATAGCAAATGAGTGAATATTAAATATTTTACATAATTTGCTATTCATGAGGACTTCATGCAGAGATGATATGTTTCAGAATGTAAATTGGAAAAATGTAAATGTGTCCAGAATAGAATCTGCTCGTCTCTGATGATACTGGTATGTGCTCACAAGTGGTCAGGGGGATAGGCTCTTCTGTAGGAGGACTTCAGAAACAGTAAATCTTATCCACACAGAATTTATTCCCATGTCTATAGACAAGAACTATTTTGCGTTGCTATCAATTATCTATAATTTCCAGAGTAGTAAAATAACTCAAAGGCAATGAAGGGCTAGAATGAAATAAACCAGCAGGGTGCTTTAAAATGTGTTGTTTTCTATAGCAGATGCTGAGTAATCTTTTCTGTTTGGTTCCAATCCCCTTATACTCTGAGAGTGGAGATGTTAAAATGGGCAGTTATCCTCACTGGTACTTTTAGACTCTATCTACATTCCTACTTATTAAAGTTTAGATCCGCACAACCTGGAATTTCTGCCTTCTTTCAGAATTGTAAATGGACCAATCTAAGTTTCCTATGAACAGCCTGGAAGATGTGGTTTCACTCCTGGGATCAAAGAAGCAGTTTTAACATTTCCCCAGAAAAGGATAGACTTTTAGTAAACATGTGTCCACTGGGTTGGGGAGGTTGTCGAAGATAGATATTAGCTATATATGGCCTTACCCTTTGGAACTGTCAAAATATCCCTCCTGTGGAAGAAGTTATGTTTGAAACTTTCTGCCCGCAAAACCTTTGTATATGGGCTCTGTTCTTATTAACTCCTCACTGAATTTGAGGGGGTGACGTCCCTCTTGACTCATGTCTAGCTTGTATCAATAAATATATACTCTGTGACCAATTTTTTTTTGAGTTACTTGATGGGTCTGCTCAGATGTGGATATGGATCAGGGTGGCTTACCCAGTATCAACACGGGGCCACTGCTCAAAACAAGGAGGAACCAGAGGGGACAGAGGTGGTGAATACTGATGAATGAACAGAGGTCTGGCAGGAGGTCTCCTGGGTGTAACATTGTCATCCCAGCTCCTGGCATGGAGCCTCAGGAACCTTGGGGAGCAGAGAGTTGTCATCTGCTCATTCTGTGGGCCTGATTGCCTCCTAGCAGATGTGTGTGCGTAGCGTCTGTATGTGCCCATTTGCTTCCGGAGAACTCTGCTTCATGCTGTTGTGGCTGATGAAAATCCCTCTTGGTGGGCTCGAGCTATGGTACCACATGGACTCACAGTGATGGCTTTTCCAGGGAGGGCAGTGTTACTCCACCACACCCCAGAAAATCATATCATTTTCACCGTTAGCACCTCATGCTGAGATTGCTCTAACTCTTCTCACACACAAAATCCAGCTGTGCTCCTGGGAGAACTTGCAAAGTAAAAGACTTGCACCAATATTTTTCTTCTTCATAAACCTTCTGGAGTTTCTCTTTTAAAAATAAATTTGAGGGTGGTGTTGGTACGGAAGAAGCTCCCAGTGATATCAGTCTCTACATCCTATTCCCCCTCATTTGTCCAAACTCTTGAGTATTCCCCAACTGCTTGATAGTCATCCTTTAAAAATCATACCTCAAGATTAGTACTGGGCATTATGTCTCAGCTTTTAGCTCCGGAGTAAATGGGACCAACCAGTTTAGCTGACTTAACTAAGGCACAAATAGTGACCACTGGTGGGGCTGAATTCGAAACTCAGCTTAGCTTATTCTTCCTAGTTTGTTTGATTCTCCATTGTGTATGCAGGGCTGAGATGTAAAGGATAGATTCTAAGCCTTTGGTTATTTATCACAGTAGACAACTTTGGCTCTGAATGCATTCAAAGCCCCAGCTCTCTAGGAGTACCCTGCCTGCATACACTGGGGATGAGCACCTTCAGTCTAGAATGTACTTGCTTTTTTTTAAGGGCCTCTAGGGTACTGAGACAATTGGCTTTCTGGGTTTAAACTCTGAAAAATAAGTGTTCTGTCAATAAATCAAATGACTACTGCACATGCTACCTCTTCTTATCCTCACTGTTTTTAGTAGTCGAGGGTACATGTCCCCAAGACTACAGAATGAAATCATGGTGTAATGTATGGGGAAAGGAACCTCCCAGAAGGAGCTCAGAGAAGAACATGGTAGAGTCTGTCTCCATGTGGGTTTGCCAAGGGTCCAATCACTTCATCTTCTTATTCCCTGGTACTTCAGCACCAACTAAAAGATCATAGAAAATGTCTCCCTGACTGTTGTGGGACCATCGATCTAGCTATGGTTTATTAACCTCTGTGTTCCTATGTTAAGCTCTCTCCTTTGCTCTGAAGATTGAACCCAGGATCTCATATGTACCAAGGAAGCACTCCAACTCCAGGGATGAACTGTATTCCCAACCCTCGTGTCATATTTTATTTTGAGACTGGTCTTGCTAAGTTGCTGAGGCTTTCCTTGAACTTGCAGTTCTCTTGCCTTAACTTTGAAGAGAGCTGAGATTACAGGTCTGCCCTGCACCATCAAGTCTGTCCCTACTGAACAAATTAGTAGATGTGACATAATGTGTTGGACTCAGGGACAGTCACTCCCTATAGCCTCTCTGCCCTGGTCTTTTCTTGTTTTCCTTTGTTCCTTTCTTGCCACAGGGGCCTCCCCACTTAGCCCGTGGTCCAACAGAGAGCATCCTCATGCATGCACTTGAGCTGCTGTTTTGTTTCTGGAATCATGATGAGAAACCACAAGCAGTGTGCCAGGTGCTAGAAAGGGAGATTTAGCTCCCTTATATAACTCCCTGCAACTCTCTCACCCAGCCTCATTTTTCAGGAGTCCACATATTATCTCATGCTAGCAGGTGCAATAAGGTATAAGTACAAGGATGTCTCAAATGCATGTTATTAAGACATTTTGGAGCCAGTTGGAGGGGCACTGGCTGGGAATGTCAATCATAATGACCACAGGCCTTGTAAATCTACTTGCTATTCTCCTCTGCCTTGGGAAACTGCCACTCAACTCTGACACAATAGCATTCTAATTCAAGTTCCTGTTGTTATTATTATTATTTCTCTTCTGGAAAATGTAAGAAATTCCATTTTTTTTATTGACTCAGGAGGTTGAGGACCCCAAAATAATACTGAATAAATCACAACCAGGGTATTATGTGTATGTGGACTAAAGAGAAAAGAGATTCCGAGAAGCAGGGAGGGAAGGGAGGACGTGGGGACATTCTGAACCTCTGTGAGATTGTCAGAGTGTTAGAAGAAATCGAGAAGCCATGATGAGAAAAGCAATATCACATCTCTGTTGCAATGAGTTTTTCCTAGTGCTCAAAGAGTGTTATTACTCTTGGAGAAGAGAGCTCTCTTTTCTCTCCCTCCTTTTTGATTTAGACTTCTGTGAGCCAAAGTGCTCTGGTGTTTTAATGGTCTGTTTAAAAGATGGAAAGGGGCCCTTACGTGCCAGAACACAACCTGTCCCAGCCAGCCAGGGGTTTTGTTTGATTATGAAGCTTGTTGGGGATAGATGATATTTTTATAGCTTCTGCTTTGCTTCACCGATGGCCATATTGATGTTGCTCTCCAGGACAGGGCTAATAAATAGTTTATAAAACTGTAAGGCCATTCTCTTGGGCAATCTACCACGGTGCCTTCACAGACTGTAGATCGCTGGCTTCGCACACAGGCTGACCACGGGGTGGTTAGTTGGACCGGTGTGCATGTGGTGTGTATGTGTGCAGGCGTGCGTGTGTTTGTGTGCCTGTCTGCATGTATGCTTCAGAGGACCCACCCGAGCTTTGCTGTGAACAAATTGGAAGGGCAGTGGAGAGTAAATTACTAAGGATGGGTGTTTAATTAAAGCTTCCCAATTTGTGCTTAGATACCATGGCTACTGGGAAAGTAGGGCTTACAGAACAGCAGTGGAAACCCCACCCAAAGTGGCTTAAGCCAATGTTACTGGCCGTTTGCTAAAAGTTTAGAGTACTGCATTGAAGTGGTGAGGAGCTTGCTGGTACCTTAGGATGTATCACACAACTTTTGGAAGGGGACATAGATGCTAGTTTTGGTGTTGTGCCTTTTAGAGACACCTTTTAGCAACATATTTGTTGCCAACAGAACAGAATGTGGGTGCAGTTTATATTGACCACATACATCTATCTGGGTGCTGGGCAATGGGTGTCTGGAAATCTTCAACAAGGCAATGCTCCCACCCCCACCCCATGTTAGGAAGCAGTTGCTCCAGGACACCTCCTTGTGCAATTTCTTCTTCAACCCCAAATGTCCAGTGTGCTGTGTTATGATTTTAGAGGCTTAGAGATCGCCTCAGAGAAGTTTTCAAAGCAAGCAAACAAAAAAACCTTGAAGACCAACTACAGCAATGTTAAGAACGTAAAACACGGTCTAACCTTACCTCTTGGTAATTCAGTAGAAAATGGAAGGGCCAGATTTTTTTTTTATTCTGTTTGCATCCTGAATAGCTACCATGTGGCTTTAACCATAGTGGGACCATGTGCAAGCTGAGTAAACCAGGTTTAGAAACTTGGGATTTGCACATGCTTCGACGTCCCACTGCTCACAACACTCACCACGACATCTCAGATGCTATCTGAAACTGCTCTGGTTTGTGGATCTGAGACTTACTGTAGCTACCTTTTCCCAAGAAGAAAAGACAATCTAAGCTGTCATCGCATACCCCTATGCATGTGGCCTAAAGAGGGTCACAATAGCTCAATGGGTCTTTCTTATGCTGTACCTTACCCACCAAGTGGGGATGGTAACTCTCTTGAAATTCTTCTAGAGAGTTCTGCAAACCAAGGCACAGCACACTGCCCATGTACACTATGGGATGGGTATCTTGGTATCTTCAGTTTCTGTTGGTATTCCCTATTCTTTTTGTAGCTGTAATGACATTTTCTGGTGCATTCTTAACACATCTCCAAAGCTGATGTGGAGTGTAGCAGTCTACGTTCATGGCTGCTGTGCTTAGAGTTACCTTTATCACAGAGCATTATGAGGGGACTGGCTAGCCTCGTCACTCTGATGACTCACTCAGGACAGAGTGAAGTAGCTCTTCCTTTTCTTTTTCTTTTTCTTTTTCTTTTTCTTTTTCTTTTTCTTTTTCTTTTTCTTTTTCTTTTTCTTTTTCTTTTTCTTTTTCTTTTTCTTTTTCTCTNTTTTCTTTTTCTTTTTCTTTTTCTTTTTCTTTTTCTTTTTCTTTTTCTTTTTCTTTTTCTCTTTCTTTTTCTCTTCCTCTTCCTCTTCCTCTTCCTTTTTCTTTTTCTTTTTCTTTTTCTTTTTCCTTTTTTTCTTTGTCTTCTTCTTCTTCTTTTTTTTTTTTTTTATGGTTTTTCGAGACAGGGTTTCTCTGTATAGCCCTGGCTGTCCTGGAACTCACTTCGTAGACCAGGCTGGCCTCGAACTCAGAAAACAGCCTGCCTCTGCCTCCTGAGTGCTGGGAATAAAGGCGTGCTGCACCACGCCCGGCTACACTCTTCTCTTTCAAAATCATCATCATCATCAACATCTTTTCATTTGCTGTCCACAGTGTCACCATGGGACTCAAACATAGGTCACAGGCGATGTGAATCTCAAGCATCCCTGTGGTTCTTGCTCATCCTCACGGCACGACACTGTGGTGACTCATCCCATGCCTCATTCGGTGCCTAGCTCCAAAGTGCTACACCTGAATGCTGGGGCAAGGGGAGTGCTACTGTACTGCCTCATGGTGCTGCTTCAGTAAGTTTTCTTTAATCCTTATTGGCAGAGGTGCGGGGAGGTCATTTTAAGGGAAACCTTTGTCACAGGGATAAGAGGACCAGTTGAGAGCAGTGTTCTGAGCAGAATTGGAAGGAAATGTTCTAGAAGTCAAAGTATTAGAGAAAGTCTCTTTGCGGCTTGCTTCTGGCTCTGTCTTCTTTTAAATGTCCTTAGACCATTCCACGGTGACTCGATGACACCAATCTTTGCCTTAATTCTTACATGGAAATGTCCTCTATCAGCTCTATATAATCTTCAACAGACAAGCAAATAATATCAGCTTTACCCATTAGAGTCTGTACATTCCACAAAAATAGACACCACCATCATTTGTGGGTAATTCCAGTCCTCATGATTTCTTATCCAAATGACAGCAGCACCTACTGACCTTTGTGACAAGGCCCTCAGTTCAGGCCCCATGCATCGACAATGGCTGTCTCCATAGAAGACTTCACATAAGCTGTGGGAGCTGTGTGGAGCTCAGAACCTTGAAGATGTTATCATCATCTTGCTTCTACCACTTTTTCAAGACTTTGCAGAGGAGTAGGAAACCATACCGGACAAATATACAGTCTTGATTTCCATTAGTGCAAACCCCAAATCCAGGTATCCTATGAACTCCAGCTCTTGATGGGAGTTAGCTGGCAGATTTGAAAAACACCAAAACAAATGAAAGCAGTGGTACTGGAAGCTCTATACAAGATACTCTGCCGTAATTGCTAGGGCCAGAGCCTAGACATCAGTCAGTTTTGAAAGTCCCAGTAGCTTTGCTGTGCCCCAACCTTCATCACGAGACTCCTCCCCACTACCTTGGGCTGCAGACTCTCGTCTTTATTTCCTCCTTCCAGATCCCTGCAGAGACTGAAGCTTCTCTTTTACAAAGTGTTGTACTTGAAAGGAGAAGCCACTTTGGCAGGATGAAGGCCTCATTCATGGTCTGTGGAGTTTTCTCAGTGCTCAGATGTTGGACTAAGCCACTTGACCTGGAGTTGTCTTAGCGTGGGGCAGTTCTGATACCCCCTTTCTGGTCTCCAGGAAGCAAGTGATGAGACAGTCAGAGGGATAACGGGGACACTGACGTGGAACTGCTAGTGCCTTTTCAGGGCTGCGCTTTCTATGCTAGTCTTAGGCTGTGGAATAACATATTTAAAGAGAATTCGTAATCGCGACTCACACCTTTAACTCTTTAATTTACCATGAGGAACTGCTTTTTCCCATCATGCACACACCATGAAATGCTAAGAATCTACCTGAACTTCTCAGTTCTGGTCCTTTCTGCAAGTGTTGAGTGGCAGCTGAACCAGAAAAGAGCAGACTGCTTCCTTTCCAAACACGCCAGCTGGGATGCAAAGTCAACAAAGGATGGCCTTATCCCTACCACCCTAGCCCCCAGTTACTAAAGCCAGTGTAATGGGGACCCTCCCAGTCTCTTTCCCTTCATAAGGAAGCAACACAAATTCTGAATTCTGGTGGCTCAGGCTAAAAAACGATTCAAGATTTCCTTCTGGATCCTGAGTTTCTGGTGCTTGCTCTACACACATGGACCCTTCTGTCTGGCTTTCCTGCCCACACTCCTTCACTCTGCCTTTCTCTCTTTCCTTCCGCATGGCTTTCTCCCCGCTGGCCTGTGGAGGTCTACTTCAGGATACCCTTGTGGATCCACTGACAAGGAAATAATATTAGTTGGTTAATAAGCTTTGGACTGAATAGTCCAATGAAAAGAGCCAGTCACTACTCATCGATTCTTCTGACCCATCTAGTGGCCACAGTGTCCTGAGGCTTTGGAGCTCTTGAAATACAGTCAGTACATAGGTGGAAATGAAAATATTGCAATGTTCTTTTGTTTGTTTGTTTTTAAGCCGGAGTGTTTTCGATGCTTATATTTTTATGTTTTATGTTTTATGTATGAGTGTTTGCCTACATGTATGTATGTGTATCACGTGCCTGCCTGGTGCTCATGGGAGCCAGAAGAAAACATATGATCTCCTAAAACAAGAGTTACAGATGGTGGTGTGCTGCCATGTGTTTGCTGGGAACTAAACCTGGTTCCACTGCTAGATCAGCCAGTGCTCTCAACTGCTGAGACATCTTCCAGTCTCAGATTTCTTTATTCTAGAAAATGTTGCTGGTGGGATTTTAAATGCTAAATATGTGCTTTTAAATGTCTATAGCTTATACTTTGTTTTGTTCTGTTGTTTTGTTTTGTTTTTCAAACAGGGTTTCTCTGTTTGGCCTTATCTGTGCTAGAACTTGCTCTGTTGACCTGACTGGCCTTGAACTCAAAGATCTGCCTGCCTCTGCCTCCTGAGTGCTGGGGTTAAAGACATGAGCTACTACCCCTACCTTTATACTATGATTTTATTGGGGTAACTCTGGTCTACACTATGAAACAAAAGGTAGTTACTGATTTCCCCATTATTTCTCTCCATGGCTAAACTTCTATGTCTATCCCTGGCTGTCTCCTTCCTGATAGTGTGAGACAAAAAAGATGAAGAAGTTATTGCCACTCTTTTTTATTCTTTGTGTGTGTGACCTATTTTACTTTTTGTGGATCTTCTAAACTTCTACACAGTGCCAAAATCAGAATAGGAGCTTAACAAATAATTATAGTCTGGGTTATTTATGGAGATTTTATTTATTCTGCATTATCCAGGGTGGCTTTATGTAGACCTTCTAAAATTAAAATTGTTCTTTTTCCTTCACTGGGCTTAAGTTTGGTTTTACTTATAAATGCATCTATCTCTTCAACTCCCTCAAGGTTAACAGAAGGTCAAGCTGTAATTTTATTGATGAGTAAGTGAGTCACACTGTGAATGAAGGAGAAATGAGGCCAGGCTCAACTACCGATTGAACACACCACACCCATCTTTTCATGAACAAAGACTCAACATTAGGAATGATTCAAGAGAGGTCATCTGTACGTGGTATCTGTTCACATTTTCATGCACTTAAATACCAAAGTGCATTTGGTGATGTAGCTTAGAGTCTGGGGACTGGATTGGGTAAGGGGAGCCTCCCTCTCTTCCAGTCCAGAGTGCTGCTCTGTTTTAATTCCTGGCTCCTCTCTTTCTTTCAGGGAAACTTCTTCTGTCCTCCTGCCTTCCTGATTCCTCTCAATCATATTTCTTTACTGAAGCCCAAGTTTGGAAACAACTCTGTACTACATGTTTTTGGCAAGCATACATTTTGTATATCATCTGCTCTGTTATTTTGAGTTGTCAGTTGTCTTTTGAACTGATATTTGCATATGATGTATGCTCATATTTCCCCATGGAGTCAGTCAGCGCTTATCAGGGAAGGATCTTTATGCTTTCAGACTGGGCGAGTGGGAAATTCAGCAAGTCAGGGCATTTAAAGGTATTAAGACATCTCACATAGCACACACTCGTATACATTCCTAACGGCACTAAATTATTTGCTAACTGGAGACAAGTTTCTTTGAGGCTATTAATAGTTTTAAAATAATTAAGCAAGTGGAGCTACATTAATGAGTGTATTCTAAATGGATTCTATTTAAAGGGGAATCTCAGCTCTGTGTCCCCCAGCTGTCTCCTTTTTAGCAGCTAAATGCAGCTTCTTTGCTATGACCATCCTCCCCACCATCACCATCCTGACTTCCTTCACAATCCTCACCGTCCTTCCCACACTCATCGTTCTCACCATCCTCACCTCCCTCCGTCTGTCTCACTCCATCCCTGATTCTGACATTTCCAACAAGGCCTCTCACAGATTACGACCATTAACACACACAGGTGGTAATGATTCTGTGTTCAAAAGTCTCCTTGAGCAATTTCTCCAGGCCAGCATTCACTCCAATTTATCTTTCTCACAGCCAGCTGAGTGACATTTTTAAGGTCAGTCCAGGGTTGAAACAGGCGTTGGGAGTGCAATACAGCTGGCAACAGAGAACAGCCAGGTAACTTACGACAGCACCCATGATGCCTCCTACCTAGGCCTGTTCCTAACTCACTTCAAATGCCTCCTTGACACACACATCAGGGGAACCTTTTCAGGCAAACACACACACACCTTGCTTAGGTCACCACTTCTATTTCAACTGCACTTTGGTTTCTCAGGCCCTTCTCTGGAACTTTCTGCTTTCCTTTCTTGTGCAGTTTCATATTTCCCAAGGAGACCTAATGATTTCATCCTTTGTTTTATGACCTTCTTTGTCTATGCTTGTTGAACTGGACTTGTTGCATCTGATTATCTCTCACTCACACACTCTAAGCTCTCCAGAGAGGACCCAGGTCTATAATCGTTCATTATGTAGAGCTATGGCATTTAAATCAGATGATGGACATCATGATGATGCTCACACTTAAATAATAATACACTTTTTTAGAACCATGTGACTATCCACATTTCACATAAGATAAAAGTAAGACTCAGAGTTTTTTTATTGCTAAAAATCCTAGCTAGTTAGTACTAAACCAAAATCTGTCCCTATGCATATGTGGGTGCACGTCTGATGATCTACTCACGCTGAATATGCCCCACCCCATTCACATGGGTATGTTCTATGCCTTGCACATAGATGATAGAAAATAATATGTTTTTTAAACAGACAAGAAGGACTCCCTGCCATCCCCATTGTCTGAACACCTCTTCTTCTGTTCCTTCTTTCCTCCAGTCACCTTGCTCTCTCCTCTAGCATGGCAGGCCATCATCAACATTAGATACCTGTCGGTTTGTTTGCCCTACAAATACCTGCCTGCTCCTAAAGCCTCCTATGCCATCTCCCACACACTTTGCCCCTGACATGTTCAGAGTCTATTCTCAAGGCCTGCCTTTATTTGTGTGACATGGGGCCATGTGTAGTGGAAATTCATCGAGCCTCTGAGAAGAGGTGTCATCTTCCTGCCTGTCTGGTCAAGTCACCATTATATCCTCCATCTGAAAGACCTGCACTGAATGGAAATCCACTCTCGAATCCTTCCCCTGACTGCCCTCACCATTTGCTGCATGTTAGCACAAAGCACATTTTCCTTAATGTAAGCGTATGGAGACACAAAATATCCTCAGAACAGGAAAATAACACAGCACACTATATTGACGTCTTCTGTCAATATTTCCAGTGATGCTCATTTTGATAAAAGAAGTTGGTTGATACCCCAGAGCAGGAAGTGAAGAAGATTTGTTGGGCTTGACTTCTGGATATTAGAGGTAGAGGAAGACTAGAAGAATACCATCCTCCACTTCAGATATGAAAAGCTGCTCAGAGCAATGGCTTCCTCAAGGCATGTGGGTTTGTAGAGCCAAACCCAAGTCAGAGAGGATTTCAAGAGGCATGAACCACTTTGTAGAACCATCCCTACCTGGGGCCTATAGCACTGAGGACTCTCTAGTCAATCGCCTATATAAAGGTCTATCTCAAGACTCAGCCATCATCTTGCTCCATGCTAAACAGTGAAGCCATTTGGTCTCAAGATTAAATGGAGTGCTGGCTACAATGACAACTATACAACATTCACATGTTTCATTTTGTCCCATTGTTTCCCAAGCAGGGCTTTTCCTATTCCTAGTGTTCCACATTTTCTATATAATGAGGGGTGACTTCCAGAATGGGCAAGAGTCTTCAGGACATAGTAACAATTCTCTTATACAGAAAACTGCTTGTAGCATTTCTATAGACCTCCTTCAGCTACAACACTGGGGTCATCTTCCCTAGTGGATAAGAACCATGATTTACTATTTAGCTTCAGCTCTCAAATTAACACAGTCCAGAGTTATCTGAGGGAGTTTCATCAGGGACCATTGCAAGTGGTATGTACCCCTTTGTACTTGGCTTGCTACATCCCTGAGATCTTATCATGCTGATATATTACATAATGATTATGTATAGGTAAAGTGAATCTCAGGTGTAGTGCTGTGTCTGATTTCTGGGTGCTTGCTGATCTTCTAACTGCTCTGCCTACGCACTGGGCTTGCTGTTACCACTGGCTTACATGTGTCCGCTTCACCCCTGCCTTCAAGGTTCTTTCCTCAACTGCACTGCTACCCTTTTCTGAAATGGATGTTGGTCACTGCAACACAGGGATGCAGTTATTCAGACACGGTGCATCAAGCAACTGGCAGTCAGCAGGACAGGGGTGCAGTATCCCTCTAGAAATATGCATAAATATTAAAGGATTTCACTTTGTCTTCAGATTTAAGGGAGAGGCAGAGTAGGCTATGCTAATAAAATGGCCCTTAAGAGTGAGGGGTGTTTTAGCTAAGTTAGCAGGGGCTCTATTAAGTTTGTTCAAACCACGTTCCCACTGCTTCCCATGATGGAAGGGTAATTCAGACCTAGTCCTGCATAACTGTTTTTTTTTTTTTCCTCTTCCTTTAACCACTATAGCATCTGATGATGTTGGCATTCTTCAGCTGCAATAAATACTTTAAGATTATGCAAAGTTCTGAACATGCTTTTTCTAGGGAGGGGAAAAGGACAAGCTGGTAAAAAGATTGCATTTATTTATAAGGCTTAAATAAATGGAAAGAAACAACAACATATACAGTGTTTCATATTCAAATCTAGGAGGGTGCCACCATTTTACCCAATGAATATAAACTCATTAAGAACATGCATTCCCTATGCACACAGTTCGCTCTCAAGGTTAGAACATATTCTTCTCTCTCAGAGCCACTTCTTATTCCAGCCCTATTCAGCCTTGCTGCCTTTTTCTTTTATTTATTTATTTATTTATCTTGAACCTGAGTGAGGGATGGGAGGGAGAGGCGCTGCTCCTGTCCCTGTGGGACTGTTTCCTCCCAAGCAGTTAGCTCATCTCGTATCCATATTTACCCAAATACCCTAAGCTTTCCAATTAAGTTTTGAGTGAGAACTAAAATTTCAAAAAAAAAAATGTAGATTCCTTTCGTTTTCAATTTCTATGCCTGCGAAAGGAAAATAATTGAAGTGGGGGAAAATTTCATTTCTCTGCCTGCTGTGGGAAGACATTTTTCAATAATGCATTGAGAATCTCTGTTGAGGTGTGTGACTAGGGCTGGCAGAGATGCCCAAGGCAGCCAGGAGCAGGGCTGAGATGGAAAGAGGTGGGGGCTTCTATTTGAAAATGGTTTCAGGGGGTGTCCTGCACTCTGGGTGATCAATGCTGGAGGGAAGAGCCGTAGCTGGGAGGAGGAGCTTGGGGAGCTACTAAGACCGAGTCTGATTCTGTCTTGGATGCTTAGCCAGACAACTGCTTATCAGGAGCCCTCAGATGGAAGACAGGAAATTAATGTTGGCTTGCAGGTCCATTTGTGCTGAGCTGCCCACGGTTGCTTGGGAGAGCGCAGCACCCAGGCCTGGCCACACCTCTGTGCTCTTACAGCAGCACCAGACATTTTCTAACATAAATTTAGACCTAAAAAAAAGGAAAACTGCAGAGCCCTGGGTCTCATGTAACTTCAACATGACCACTTGAAAGATAAAAAGATTATTGGCCCATTGTCATCTTCTATGTGAACACGGTTGGTTAAGGAACCCTGTTCTTCATTGGGCTGAGTGTCAAGGGTCAGGAATCAAGGGTTTGAAATCACCAGGGTCCATGCTCTGGTCTCTCCTATCACCCCAACTCCTAGCAGTTGTCAGGTCTGGAGAACAAGAGCTTAACTGGGAAGCTACCCAGGTTTAAGCCACAGTCATGCCTTTCATTCTGGGGCTTAATGTGCAGGCTTTAGAGTTGGACACTTGGTTAGGTGATGCTTTGCTGTTGGTCAGGCAGAGGAAATTAGGAGATTTACTAAAAGGCTACACGCCTCAGCCTTCTCAAGTACAAAACGAAGGCAACATGGCCTTCATGGAATTCCAGTAAGATCATCTGGGAAAAGAAGAGTCCATAGCTGCTCTTTATGCCTTCCCACTGACTGGAAGCCTCTTGTAGAGGGCAGACACACGGAAAGAAACGGAGCAATTGAAGTTTATTGCTTTTGCTGATAAACTAGACAATGTTGGGTCTGCACCTAACATTAAGCCACCCAATCTCCCCAAAATGAAAATCATATGTCAAGAATTGCAGCTTCCTGGCTCAATGCAAAGGGGCACATACAGATTTCGAACATGGGGCTGCAGAGACCCTCAGAAGAGAGTGGGAAGATGAATCTAAGCTGACATTGAGGAAAGTGAGTCAAACAGCCATTCTCCATATTTATAAAATTATAATTTTATTGAAAGTCATTTGCATCCTTGTACATCTCCAAAGGAGTTAATCTGTGAAGTACTTTTATTTTTGTAAGGGTAAAGATAAAGATAAAAGAGTATAGCCTCTTAGCGTGTGCCTTTTATTTTCTGCTCTTTGTGCTGGGATGCACAGCACCCCCAAAGATAGAAACTGATCTCAAGGCTTCCGTTTCTGCAGTGCTGAGGTTTTAGTGCTTTCTTTCCCCAGTCATCCAAGGGTGGTACCCAAGTAGACAGAAAAAGCTATTCATCCCAAAGGCAAGCAGACATTCTCTTGAGAAGTAGACAGCTAGGACTTTCTTCCGAAGCCCTAGGCTCACAGGCCACACTTAGGTGCTACTGTAGTCTTCAAGAAATAACCTTGAACCCAAAGTTAGGCTGAATGCTTTAATCTTACCTTTGCAATATAATCTTAGGCAGTTACTCTCCCTTAGTGCATTCTCCTCATCTACAAATGGAGACAACACCTAAAGAGTTCCTACTAGGGACAGAGTAAATGCATTGCAAGTCTTACCTTAGAACATGTTTAGATATGTATACATTTGGATCTGAAAGGAAGGCATTAAAAAGCAACCATCCCATTTCTTACCTTTCCCTACTCCCAGCCATCCACCCTTCTTGGCTTATGTTGAAGGGGGGTAATTTAGAGAAATGAAAGTCAAGCTCTGTCCAAGCTCACTTAGCCACACTTATCTTTTCTGAAGAATTGATCTTATAATGTCATCTAAAAGTGAGTCACATGCCTAAATTAATTTGTTGTGTTTTTGTTTCACTGGTTTTGTTCTGTTTTATTTTTTGTTTGTTTGTTGTTTTACCTAAAAGAACAAATGGAGCTCTGTTTGTTATGAGACGTGTAACTATCAACTTTTTGTGGATCTTTCCGCACATTTTCTTTTCTCTGTGGCAAAGACAAACTGTTAAGAACACAAGGACAGTTGACCAAAGTAGCAGATTGATTGCATCTGTCCAGGCCAGAGTTAGGAGGCTGCTGGTGAGCAAGAGGGGATGGCCAGAAGCCACAATTATCTGGCAGTACAGACTAACTCAGAAATAGAAAGGAACAAAGGATATATAAAGGTGAGAATCTGACTGGCTGGGTCTGGGACAGGAAGAAAGGGACTCTGGAGCACTTAGCAGTAAATGGAACATGGGAAGTCTGAAGTAGAATTTGTAGCTAAAGGAATATATGCGTTTAAATGTGCTATAGAAAAGCTGTCCATTTCTACATCTACATCCCCATGTCTATCCGTGTCTATGTCTCTTTCTGTAAACTATAAACTTGAACATACATCTGAAACTTGAGAGACACAAGCGGAATAAGAAGAGCTATGGAAATGAACAAAGTTCTTTAAAAATCTTGAGCAATTGCCAAAATTACTGGGGCAGAGGGATGGGTAAAGACACAGACCTGTCAGAGAAGTTAAAAGGGAGTGGTCTTACGTCATTGCTACTACAGGAGAAGGACATTCTTTAAGATGATCAATGTTCCAGGTATCCCGAAAGTAATGAGGAAAAGAACTTTGTCTTTGATGAAGACTCATCAAAGACTTTGAATCCTTTCAAATGCTGGTGTGCTGAGAATTGAGGAATGGATGGCATAGGTGTGGAGCTCTTAAGACTTTTGGAAAGATAAATGAAGGAAAACAGATTTGGATATTTTTCTGTTTCTATTTTCTTTGTAAAGAAAAGCTCACCCTTAATATCTAATAGACTGAAACACAGAAGAGGTAAGCTGGCATGTTGCTCAGTGGTAGAGTATTAACCTACAATGTATGGAACTCTGGCTTTACCCCCAAATAGAGTGGGAAAACTGGTTAAAGCTGCCATCTATAAGGAACAGAGATGAAAGGGAAGGGGGAATGCAGAGGCATTGGTAGGACTCTGCTCTCTCTAGGCAGTGGGTTAGTTTGAGGGGGAAGCAGAGAATAGAGGAAGGAATGCAAATGGATTGCAGAGACTCTGCAGGGACATCACCAGAACAGTGGAAGAACTCACTGTGAGGGCTGAGCTGAGGCCTGAAACCCAGTGTGCCCTCTTTCTCACTGCCTGGTATTTTCTGGCTTATTCACTCCTTTTATTTCCCTACCCTTTCATTTGAAAGGCTGTTGGAGTAGCCAAGGTCAGAATGTCTTTGTCTCAGTGTTCTACTTCTGGATGCAGAAAGAATCACCAGTCTTCTATTAATAAGTATGTTTTTAATCACATTGACATATCTGGGTAAAATTTTAAATACCGTAATTGCCACTCATAAGGTATTTCCTACAACAGAGAGGCATGCTTTTCTAGGCACCATGAGTCTTATATTCTAGAAACCGTTTCTGATACTCAGATTCTTATATTGAATCTTCAGATAAATTTCCCTTCAAGCTATTATTACTGTATAGTGATCCATCTCTTATTTTGTTTTCACTCTTGTCATCTTCTATAGAGGACCTGAACTTCTCATGGAAGAATGCACTCCCCACCTTGAACAGCAAGAAGGGTGTCTTAGGTTTTCCACTGCTGCAAAGAGACACCATGACCAAGGCAACTCTTATGAATGACATTTAATTGAGTCTGGCTTACAGAGGTTCAGTCCATTATCCTCAAGACAGGAGAATGACAGCATCCAGGCAGGCCTGGCACAGGAGGAGATGAGAGTTCTACATCTTTTTCCAATGGCAAACAGGGGAAGACTGGCATGTATGTGGCTAGGAGGAAGGTCTTAAAGCCCCACTATCACAGCAACACACTTACTCCAACAAGGTCACACCTACTCCAACAAGGCCACAGTACCTAATAGTGTGACTCCATAGGCCACCACAAAGAGGTAGAAGAAAATATCCTAGAAGAAAAAGAGAGATCAAATTTGAGTAGTTTAATTACATGGTATCCAGGAAAGACAGCTGCTATTCACAACCATGACCTCCTTCCATGGGTGAACAATTACTTACCAAATTGCCTGTGCTAGGGTTGTGGTAGTGAGCACACAGATCTGTAGCTCCTACATTGTTAGTATCTATCAGAGAGAGATGGTGTTTTCACCTGTGGGCATTAAGCTGTTATCTCCCTGATGGGTGTAGAACCCATAGCTACGTATGTCATCAAAGCCATCGCAAGATGGATATTGGTAACCTCGTGGACTGTGAACTCAAAATGGAGATTCATGAGGTGGTAACAGCCCATGTTGAAGCCCTAACTCTATCGAATGAGGAAAAGAAGGTCAATAGTACTTGGGAAAATACCAATATCCTGTCATGTCAACAATAAAAGCTCTTCTACCTCACCCCTCCCCCAAGCAGTTTTCTAGTCTTTAAAACCCAAACTTAGGACATTTTTGTTAAACGTAAATTAAATGATACAAGGGGTGTGTGTGTTTTGAGAAAACAAGACTTCCTAATGCAATGCTAGGAGGCGTTTGAAAGTCAATGCCATTTACTGATAGTTACCAGCACCCACTGTCCTGGCTGGGTAGGCTCTAGGGAATGTGCAGCTCCTTCAGGGTGTAGTGCCTTTGAATGCCTAATGATGGACTAAAGCAAAGCTGTTCTTAAGGCCTCTACAACCATAACTGTCATGTGATCAAAGGCTGAGAGACCCAGGTTTGCTGTGGACAAATAGAAATGTGTGGACACAAATTAATATAAACATGTACAAGGGTTTCTAATGAGAAACATCTGTCCCTTTGTTTTTCCTAGCATTTGAGGTAGAAAATCCAAGAAGACGAAGTTCGAGTAGAAACTGACTGATTCTGTTTGTTTGTCTATTTGCTTGATTGTTTGTTGTGGTGGGTACCAAGCTGTTAAGAGTCAAAAATCCTGGTCAAGACAATAGAAGCTCAGGCTTGGGTGAAGACCTGATCTTGCAATGGGCTTGGTTCAATTGTTTTGCTAAGGGGCCATCCCTGTGGTGGGTGGCTGTAGTTGTGGGGGAGTTCTTTAAGCCTTGCTATGAGACAGGTAGAACAATTAGTTCTTTAATGAGATGATGTATTTTTTCTTCCCAGAATCTCACTGCTAGTGCAGAAGTTTAAAGTGGACTCTAACAATGTGGGATCAGAAGTTAGCTTTCCCTGTTCTTTATCTCTCCTTTCTAAGCATTTTGTTAACAATTTGGACCTTTCCTTCAATATTTTGGGCTTAATTGCTCTTTCTCTACGGCCCTCCCTGCCTTGCTGCTACTTGTGGGCCAGTTTTCTAATCTCTATGCTTAAATAAGGAGGATTTTTTTCCCCCTTCTCTTCTTTAGGAAGGGGTTGAGGTTCATAACTTGGCCTGCTCTGTGGGGAGTGGGGAGATGTCTTTGAAGCTAAAATAAAATTATCCTTGTGCTCTCATTTGAACCTAATTGTGTGTGTGTGCATATATATATATATATATCCCAACTCCTTACCTCCCCACCTCCTACCTCCCCACCCCTGAGCTATAGCCATCTCCATCCGTAACTAATTATTTTTAAAAACTTTATAACTCACTGTTTCCTGGGCTGGACAGTTTGCTGTTAATTTAGCCATGGGACTTAATACAATAAATTTTCATTAATGGTTGTGGTGGTTTGTATATGCTTGGCCCAGGGAGTGGCAGTATTAGGAGGTGTGGCCCTGATAGAGTTAGTGTGACCTTGTTGGAGAAAGTGTGTCTTTATGAGTGTAGGCTGTACAACCCTCATCCCAGCTCTTTGGAAGCCAGTCTTCTCCTGTTTGCCTTCAGAATAAGATGAACATGCCTACCTTGGTGTTGCCATGACCCCACCTTAATGATAATGGACTGAATCTCTGAACCTGTAAGCCAACCCCAGTTAAATGCTGTCCCTGTGAAAGTTGCCTTGGTCATAGTGTCTGTTCATAACAGTAAAATCCTAAGTCGATGGTTGATTTTTTTAAAAATTGCATTTATATATCTTGTGGGAGGTAGTCACATGTGTGAAGATCAGCAGCCAATCTATAGGAGTCATTTCACTGTCCTTTCATCATATGTTCTCTGGGGATTGAACTCAGGTTATGTGGCTTGGAAGCAAGTATCCTAGTCCACTGAACCATATTATTAGCTCTTTAAAAATTTAAAAAATTTATTAATTTACTTATTTAGTTTGTGTGAAAATGTGTGTGTGTGTGTGTGTGTGTGTGTGTGTGTGTGTGTGTGTGTGTGTTTGCTCAAACCACAGCATCCATGGAGAGGTCTGGAGGTCAGGAAGCAACTGTGAGAATTGTTCTCTCCTAACAATTATCAAACTCATGTCAGG
This sequence comes from Mus pahari, assembly GCF_900095145.1. Lineage (NCBI taxonomy): Eukaryota > Metazoa > Chordata > Mammalia > Rodentia > Muridae > Mus > Mus pahari. Next base: position 23,063,051 of record NC_034599.1, read on the forward strand.
CTTGGTGGAAAACAACTTTACCCAATGAGCCATCACATAGGCCTAGATTTGTGGTTTTATTTTTATGACAGGCTTGCCCTCTGTCACTCAGAGTTGCCTGGAACTCCTTGAATGCTAAGAGTAAAAGCCTGATTTGCCATACTAAACAAAATAATGGAGCTTATAAGGTCACAATTCTGCTTATAATGTCACAATTCTGCAGACAATTCAAGGGTGACCAGGGCCTGTGTACCTCTGAACCTTCCCGCGAGGATGTTCTTTCCTCATCCCTCTTCAGGTCCATTTTGTTGGAGTCATATTCTGTTTGTTTTATACTGCTTGGTACTGAGTCAGACGCATAGGCAACATACAAAGGCTCTGCAAGGGAGCCACACCCCCAGCTCCTAAGGCTTCCCTGAAAACCGTAGGCATTTTTTAGCTAGCAGGTGCAGTTCAGTCTTGAACTTTGTCTGTCTGCCAGGATGCTATAGCCCAAAGAGTTCACAGTCTGAGGTGTCAGGGGATAACCAGTACATCTTAAATGGATGGACTCAAACAGCAATGAACACGTGAGCAAATGATCCTTGGTATGCCCACCAATTAAAACTTTGCCTATGTAGATGATAGATGTGGATAAAGCAATGTGTGCTTCACTTAGTGATAAACACAGATATAAGTATAACAAGAGATCAAATAGAGAACATAGATATATGTATGCATTTAGCGTATTTCACGTATTTGAGTACTGCATGCACAATAGCTAAAATCCCATTTAACACTTTCGATGTTTGCTTTTGAGACTCAACACAGAGTTCAAAGTAGCAGTAATTCCGCTTGAACATCTGCAGACTTACCCACAGGCTTGAAACTGCTCTCTCTTGAATCTTACTGGAGGGGCCTGCTGGTGCTGATGGAAATCAGCTGGTAATGACTCCTAAAACCAGTCACTTTCCTTGTGAAGGCTCCAGAAAGGTTAGTAGCTCCCTCTCTAGGAAAGGATTGGTTCACCTTACAGAAGTGAGTACAGGATACTTCTTTAAGTTTCTGGCTTAAGAACCACAGTGATCAACTAAAGTCCTTACTTTAAAGTGTGAGAAGAAATTTTCTATGAAGAAGGGAACTGGGATCCAGATGAGAATGAACATAAGAGAATTGTATTTTAGCCACACGGATCTTTCATAGGTGGCTTCATTAGACAGTGGTAATTCGAGGGGTGTGGGATTGGTGTGCAGGAGCTAACACTACAGCTTGCTGATGCTTGCTAGGTTTGTCAGTCTTAGCACTCAGGGAACTATCACTCTTTCCACCTTGCCCTTCAAATGCCTTTGACTCCCTCCCATCTGTCACGAATGTGCTGGAGGATGATGCTGGTCTGTGGCTATTCTTTGATGCTGCCTGGAGTAAGAGCAATCAGATGGCTGGGTGGGTGCCTCTGTGAGTTTTGATTCCTTAGTGCAGGACACCCCCTTGTATTGGGGCCATTGCTGCCTTTTCCCTGCCAGCCCTCCTTGAAAGCCTGGCAGCCTTCCGAGATTAAACACTGAAACTCATAGTAATCTGATCCCAGCAGGAAGTCTGTCTCACTGCAGCAGTCCTAGTGTTCTAGACTGTCACCTCATTAAGAGCATCTCACTGCAGCAGTCCTAGTGTTCTAGACTGTCACCTCATTAAGAGCAAAAGGAAAGTTTGATTCGCAGGCAGACCCTCAATTTTCCAAAGATTAGGAATGGTAACATTTCTTCCATCCCTGCTGGTTCCCTTTTTCCTGCGAATGAATGTAGCTTCTCTAGGTCCCCAGCCCATCCTTTTGGGCTTGGAGACTTTGTCAAAGGCTCTTTTTCCGGGATAAAGTGCTTTAATCCTGAAGCTGAAGGAGGAAACACATTGATGAGTGTTTGTGTTTGACCACATAAGAAGGCCACACTCTCAGTATGAGATAGTTTGTGTTCAGACCTGGCTCAGTGCCACCCTGTGCCACCTCTTCCATCCCCTTACCTCCTTTTCGTAAGGCTCAAACTCCACCCAGGGCATCACTGACTAGGTAAACCACTGTGCTTTTCATGTGACCACAGGAGACAGGCTAGCCAGAATACAAATATAATTCCCTGAGAAAGAATACTGCTTCAAAGTAGATGCTTATATATGAAATCTTCACGCTGATGTATGTGCTCTGTAATACAATGCTTTGTGGGTCTCATTGTGACATATTTTATTTAGTCAATAACCTTGTACTATGCTGTCTGGTAATAAGTAACTGTAATTTGCATGGTGTTCTTGGATGTTAGATTTTTTTTTTTTTTTTGGAGTGTATGTCTGTTCTATGAGCAAACCCCATTCATCTCTCACTTCTTTTCTTTCAGTTCCAACATCCTACGACTGCATTAAAAAGCCCACTTCAATTCATAACTTACTGTTAATCCTAACTATCTTGGCAAGCAGTAAAAGAACAAAGTGATGCATGACTCCTATAAGGTGCTATGTGACTTGGTGGTCAAAGGAGGTGATGGTAGATGAAGCATCCTCCCTCTCTTCAGGAACTCCTGTCTCACAAAGATTCTGCCTCTGAGGCTCTGCAGTATTGTAGATAGGTGGGGCAGGATGCAGATGTGCACCCCAAAGATGTCACCTTGTAGTCCTTCCCCTCCATCTGTGGTTTTACCTACCTGCCATCAACAGCATCCTAAAATAACATATGGAAATTCCAGGAATAAAAGTGCTTATAGCTTAAAAATGGAGGTACTTCTGACACTATATTGAAATTTTATACCTTCTTACTCTGTCTAGTCCTCTAATGCAAATCATCTTCTTGCATCTGTCACCTACCTGCTAGTCACGGGATCACAATCTTAGTTGTAAGGTAGACTACTGGGTACCATATTATTATTTTATATTATTTTATAATGTAGTTAACCTCTTCCTGTGGCTTTTAAAAATGAGTTTACCGTAGCTGAATAGGAGTAGAGGAAACATGGTAGGCACAGTGTTTGGTCACATCTGGATTCAAGCATTTCTTGTGGCCCTTGGGGCATAGCTATTATGGGTAAGGATGCTTAGTTCGTAACTGTGTTAGACCCTGACCAGCTTAGATGTAAGGACTGTGAGGACTGTGTGCCATCATCACAACCCTTACATTAAGCCTCCTTACATTAAGCATACAGTTCCTAGAATGAGTTAGCATACTACTGATATAGTTTATTTATGCTCAATAACATTTGTGCCCATTTCTTGCATGTGGAGATCTGGTGGCAGTTCCACAAGGGTAGTATTTTTCGGTACTAAGACCTTATAAGTATGTGAATTTTCCCAAGGAGCTATGAAGGTTTGGTTTCTTTTCTTTTTTTTCTATTATTATTATTATTATTATTATTATTATTATTGCTCATGGGGTCAAAATCAGCTACTTCTGATGGAGCTGTATGTGTTCAGGGAATCAGTGCAAAATGTTTGGATAGTATCCCACAGAAAGTAAGCTCATTAAATGGGGGCTAGCTGGTACCGTTGTTGACTAAGATGATATCTGCAATTTCTACTACTTAATTCTACTAAAATTTTTATCCATCTTACTTATTAGATTTTATAACCGAGTTTGGCTACAGATCTCAGGTTGGCCTTGAGCTGAGCAATTCCTCTGTCCCTGGAGTTCTGCGATTAGAGGTGTGTGCCATTGTGCCTACCTTATTTCCCAATATGTGTAAAGCCTGGTCACCTTATGATTTTAGTTTATAATTAGGCAATATCTAGCAACCTTAGTTAAAGGTACAAGCTGTAGTCTAGGTTGAAGTTTGGTGGTAGCCATTACCAGAGATTTGAAAGTCCAGGATTTAATCTCTGGCAACACATACACCATCTATACATGCTCTGAATATTAACCAAGCTGAAGAGAATACTCCATATATTCCTTAAATTTTTGTAAATGACACATGAGCCAGATCACTGGCAGTTTATGTTGTGCCAGGTTAAGGGATAGGGTTTACATTTATTATCTTTATTTTTATCTATGAAAGCATTTTATTTCAGGCAGTGCCACCCCAGTCCTCTATAGACAGGAATTTAGGTAGAACTGCACTTGACTCACTTAAAGTCATACATTCATGTAATGGTGAATTGGGGCATTCTCATTACAAAGGCTGATCTCTTCCTACTGTGTTAGGTCAGTGTGCCTATCCTTCCTTGCCAGCCTCAGGCACATTTCAAATCTACTTCAAGGGCGTTTTAGGACTTTATACACCAATGTCAAGTAGGACAGACATGGCAGATTTGATTTTAGTCACCTCTTCTCTTGAGATACTAGTTCTGCAATCATTCTGAACCTTTTATGCCGCCCTTTATTTTCTCACATTATTCCTGGGGAGACATAAACAAACAAGCCTATCCCAGAGAATGAACCTACAACAGACTGAAGTAAGAATACCACCAACACTCCTCTTGTTGAACTATTGGACTTTATTGGGGTTAGATACAGGAACATAAACTAGGGGTTACTTACAGGAGCAGAAATGACTCAAAGAGAACTGCATTACCAATGCCCACCTCAGCATGAGTAAACAGCTCATGAAAACTGGAAACCTGAAACACACTTCACAGCCTGAAGGCAGCTCAAAGGACTCTCCTTTCAGATGGCTCTTCTTATTTCAGCTTCTTTTAGGTACTTCAACTGGTCTTCATTTCTGAAGAGCAGTACAGATGGTCTTTGCTCCTTCCAGACAACTTGAAACTTTTCCAGGCAGCTCTGTCTGTCTGTAAGTCTCTCTAAGTAGTCCTTTACAACTTAAATGCTTGGAGAGGGAGTAGCCTATTGAATCTGGTCAGTTTCAGGGACTTCCTGAAGCTTTTGGGTTGTTTACTTCCTTAGCTTAAGGGTCTTCCCTCCAGGATGGAATGTTTCACCTCTCTTATAACATTCTGTTGTCTGAGGTCCCTTCAAGTGTCCTGCATTCTATGGAGCTCCCCTCCAAGATGGAAGGTTTTAATCTCAGAGCAAAAGGCTACATAACACCTTTTTAGAGTCTTTAGACTGGTAGCAACTGCAGTAAGTAGATTCAGAGGTACATTATATAATCTCATACCTATTTAGCCCACTGGGTTTAGGATGGGTCAAACTTGTGACAAATAAATTAGGATCAACATGAACCACTCATCTGAAGAAATTTTCTTTCCTTTTCCTGGTTGCCTGAGACTCTTGCACTACTGAAATATAAAATATTAAAATGAGCTGTTTGCAATGTGTTCGATCTTTCAAACACAGGAACTCCATGTTGGATTAAAGAAGAAATTATTTTGGGAATGAACACATGGAAAAGAATGAATAGGTATCAGGACATCCATTTTAAATGAAAGCCAAAAATGTATCTCTGCTAAGCGTCTCTCTCCTAAAGCACTCCCTAACGTACCTTCAGGAATCAAAGAAATACAGAATTTCAGACCTGGAGGAGACTAAAGGGATCATTTGCGCATCCCTCTCATTTTCTAGACAAGCAAAAGAAGTTCGTTTCTGTTTCCCAACTGTAATATTTTTCAGCTCCCTCATGGTACACTTTCCCATCTAGCTAATGTGAGTAGAATGAGCTACGTGGAGAAAAGATTGAGAGCAAATGTTGTGAAACTTACCTTCCACGGGAGGTCAGTGGGAAAGGTAACTCTGCCCTGTTTTCTTTTCAGCAATCAACCAATCAATTGATCGATCTAATAAACAATTCCAAAATGAAATATGGACCTAAACAAATCTATTCTTAATGCCTTAGCTGTCATTTTCTCCCCCCACCCCTGCAGGTAAAACACAATTGACAGAGAGGTGAGAAGGAGATCAGTGCTCTGTGTGGAGGAGCTCCCAAGGATCAATATTTTGCTTCCCCATCCTCTGTTATGTTTAAGTGTTACCTCATAGATAGATAGCTATGAGAATAAAACCTAAAATTACACCTCTTGAAGGAACTGTTCTCCTTCACTTTTGTCATCACCATGAAAATCTTTCCTTGAAGCAGTGCTGAGTTTTCCTTAAGACTGTCTACAATGCTTTCCCCTTTGACAGAGTGTTCTTGTTTTTCCAGAAAAGTGTCTTATCAACACTTTTTTTTTTTTTTTTGATAAGTGTTAGCATAGTTGAAGAATGGCCTGGTGCTCTTGGTACATGTTAACAGTGTCATCTAATTCTGGCATGGAAACCAAGCTTTCTGTACTCTGTGGTCTTGATCATGAATGCTAATTTTTCTGCCACTGCCTGAAAGGAGGTTGCAAGTGACTTCAACTGACATCTAGTGATCATCATTGCACTGTCTAGATTTACAGATGAGAGGCATTTTGAAAGAGAGAATCTTTTTTTTATTAGATATTTTCTTTATTTACATTTCACATGCTATACTGAAAGTTCCCTATACCTTCTCCCCGCCCCTGCTCCCCTACCCACCAGTTTCCACTTCTTGGCCCTGGCATTCCCCTGTACTGGGGCATATAAAGTTTGCAAGACCAAGAGGTCTCTCTTCCCAATGATGGCTGATTAGGCCATCTTCTGCTACATATGCAGCTAGAGACACAAGCTCAGGGGGTACTGGTTAGTTCATATTGTTGTTCCACTATAGGGTTGCAGACCCCTTCAGCTCCTTGGGTACTTTCTCTAGCTCCTCCACTGGGGACCCTGTGTTCCATCCAATACCTGACTGTGAGCATCCACTTCTGTATTTGCCAGGCACTGGCATAGCCTCACAGGAGACAGCTATATCAGGGTACTTTCAGTGAAATCTTGCTGGCATGTGCAATAGTGTCTGGGTTTGGTGGCTGATGATGGGATGAATCCCCGGGTGGGATAGTCTTACCTCCAAACTTTGTCTCCATAACTCCTTTCATGGGTATTTTGTTCCCTATTCTAAGGAGGAATGAAGTATCCACATGTTGGTCTTCCTTCTTCTTGGTTTTCTTGTGTTTTGCAAATTGTATCTTGGGTATTCGAAGTTTCTGGACTAATATCCACTTATCAGTGAGTGCATATCTAGTGACTTCTTTTGTGATTGGGTTACCTCAGTAAGGATGATATCCTCCAAATACATCCATTTGCCCAAGAATTTCATAAATTCATTATTTTAATAGCTGAGTAGTACTCCATTGTGTAAATGTACCACATTTTCTGTGTCCATTTCTCTATTGAGGGATATCTGGGTTCTTTCCAGCTTCTGGCTATTATAAATAAGGCTGCTATGAATATAGTGGAGCATGTGTCCTTATTGGAACATCTGGGTATATGCCCAGGAGAGGTATTGCTAGATCTTCTGGTAGTACTATGTCAAATTTTCTGAGGAACTGCCAGACTGATTTCCAAAGTGGTTGTACAAGCTTGCAATCCCACCAGCAAGAGAGAATCTTAAATGAAAAAAAAAAATGCAAGATTGGTATGTGGACCAGTCTGTGGGACATTTTCTTGATTAATGATAAATGTATGTGAGGTCAGGTCACTGTGAGTGGCACTGCCCCTGGGCAAGTAGTTCTGGGTTCTATAAGAAAGCAGGATGAACAAGCCATTAGGCAGCACTCCTCCATGACTTCTACTTCAGTTCCTGACTCCATGTTCCTAGGACTTACTTTAATGATGGGCTATGATGTGGAACTTAAAATACATTAGTGGTGGTATTATAAAGTGCATGTTCCATTTTTCCTCTGTCAGAAAGCTCTAAGATGCTCTGAGTTTCTTCTGGGAGAATCCTTCTTCTTTGCTGAGGGCCACACTTAATTGTTCTCCTTTGAACACAGGAGCCAAGGAGTTGAAGGGGTTTGTAGCCCCATAGGAGGAACAACAATATGAACCAACCAGTAACCCCAAGAGCTCCCCCCAGGAACTAAACCACCAACCAAAGAGTACACATGGAGGGACCCATGGCTCCAGCTGCATATGTGGCAGTGGATGGCATTGTCAGTCATCAATGGAGAGGCTCTTGGTCCTATGAAGGCTCAATGCCCCAATGTAGGGGAATGCCAGGACAGGGAAGCAGAAGTGGGTGGGTAGGTGAGCAGGCAGAAGGGGGGAGGGATAGGAGGTTTTTGGAGGGGAAACCAGAAAAGGGGATAATATTTGAAATGTAAATAAAGAAAATAATAATAAAGAAAACAAAAAACTACAGTTACTCTTTATGTCACCTCCAAAGTTTTTAGGTCTGAGTTTTGGTCATCTCAGTTAATCTATGTTTTGCATATTTATTGAAAATACTGTGTATACGGGTAAGATATAAAGAATCTTTTCAAGAAAGGAACTCAGAACTCATTGTTGGGTTTAAGGGTCACATGGGAGCCTATACACCTTTCTGCCTCTATGAGGAAGAGGGTATCATTCTGGGCTATCCACTGTCCTGGCCACACCCTGAAGAGGCACCTCCTATACTTTTTCAGAGGCACAGTAGTAGCTGGTTCCACCAGATACCAGCCATTACACCTAACATTTTTTTCCTATAAAATCTTAGAATTATGAGGTTAAGCCTGCCTTTGGAGAAAAACCTGCATTACCTAGCAGTTTCATTTTATTCCTTGTCATGGGAGAGATTATCTACTCATATCACCGTCATAGCTCTTCTATCTTTATTCATACTGAGTTATTACGTTCTAAATCTGCAAATGCTCCTTTATCCAATGATGAATTTAGCTTGCTCAATATTAATCATAGTTTTGGAAACAGAGTTTCTAATATATGCATTACCTAAAATTGTTAATCTATGGTTCTGCACTTTTTCCTGTCAATCTATAATTAAATCATATGAAAACACACTGATTTTACATCATTATAATAAAGGTGTATTCTGATATCTCTGATGACTGTGGCTCCCTAGCATTCATTATTTAATTGCTAGACATTTTACTATCAGCTCACATGGTGTTATCTAAATTAATTGTGAACTTTAATATATGTGGATCTAAAAAGGAAATCAGCCTGCTCCTTAAAGAGACACAGAAACCTGAATAGACCAATTTTATGTTAACAACCTAATATCCTTCTGTAGTTAGGAACAAATCCGAATGTTTAGGAAGATGTTCCTTTCAACTGCTTCTAAAGGCCTCCGAGAATTGTGACAGCCTTCTGTCAGGTGATGAAATGAGAATGGTTTTATTCAATTGTCTCGTGATTGTATTTCTAAATTAATTTCATGGCCGTTAGAGTCAGAGGCTGTAAGAAAAACTCACAGCTATAGTCTGAACACACAGGTCTCTGTATTCTGGTCTTAAATGGTTGCTGGGAATCTTTTCTAGGGCTAGGAAGAAATGTGATCAAGGAAAATGTCATGGCCGTTATTAACATATCGATGTTTAAAGGAGGCTCGGGTCATCCAGTCACTATTGAATTGATGTGAGAGGGCAAGGAAATAAAAACCCAGACCCTTTTAACATGGGTCAAAACAAAACAATTATTTGGCAAAATGTCATACTAATTAGCACGCCAAATAAATGATAAGCACTCATGTTTTCTGAGTGCCTCTTACCCTGCAGGCACTAAATTAGGAATGCTCATTCCATAGATGATTTTTGTCCTTACACTTGGGATCTAAAGAGGATTGGCTTGTCTTCTTGTAGATGAGTAAACTTGACCTAGACAGATTTACCAAGGTGTTCAGGAGCACACAGCCAGAAAGAGGATGTGGAATGATTTTTATGTTTTAATTAGTGCATATTATCTAATGTAAAACAATGTGTCTCCATGTGACATGTTTACATCAATATAATATACTTTGATTCTATCTATCCTGTATTGCCTTCTCTTATCCCTCTTTCTGATGGTCTTCTTTCTTTTCTCAGTCTCAATTCTACCTTCATGTCTTTTTCTTTATAATCTAGATTTATGGGATCATTGATAGTAATTACTGAGGCTCAAGTGTGTATTGTAACATTAAAATATGTACCTCTATAGCAAAACTTGGAGTGGATTTCAGAGAGACTGAAAGTGGTCCAAATCATACTGCTAGTAAATTGCAGAGCTGGGATTGGTGCCAAGGTCATTTTAATTCCAAAACTTACGCTCTTTCTAACACATTGCATTCTACTGCCTACAAAGTCCTTTTTGTTATAATAAACAGCCTCCCTCAGGAAACAAACAACTATTTATCTGCCTAAGGTGCAGAAGCATCATCCTCTCTTCCCAGTAGGCAACACAGTAGATGTGTCTGGAAGGCATTTATTTGCCCAAAAATTGACATTTAAGACTCTGAGATAGAATTTAAAAGGGGAATTCCATTTAGACATCTTGCCTGTCTGGAAGCCTGGAAGCTCTCCAGCACAAAAGAATCTACTGTATAGCATTCGGACCTAAAGTAATAACACATGGTAGCATTATCCAGTGTCTTGGTATGAAATGACAAAGCTCACTAGCACTATCCTTACTTTACACTCAATACATTTCCATTCTCCTAGTGTGTATACACATTGGATAGGCTTGCCCCTTTGGTTAAATACTCCATACGTTTCCATTCTCCTAGTGTGTATACACATTGGATAGGCTTGCCCCTTCGGTTGAATACTCCATACGTTTCCATTCTCCTAGTGTGTATACACATTGGATGGGCTTGCTCCTTTGGTTGAAAGGTGATTATGATATTCCAACCAGTCAATCAACACATTATTTGAGATCCTAAGATGTGTTGTCTTAGGGTTCCTATTGCTGCTATAAAACACCATGACAAAAAAAAAAAATGAGGAGGAAAATGTTTATTTGGCTTACAATTCCACATTGCTGTTTATCATTGAAGAAAGTTACAACAGGAACTCAAACAAGGCAGGAAACTGGAGGCAGGGACTGATGTGGTGGCCCATGAAGGGTGTTGCTTAACTGGTTTGATAACCATGGCTTCCTCAGCCTGCTTTCTTATAGAACCCATGAGCAGCAGCCCAGGGATGGCATGACCTACCATTGGCTGTACCCTCACCCATTAATCACTAATTGAAAAAAATACAACTGGATCTCATGGAGGCATTTCCTCAACAGAGCCACTTTCCTCTCTGATAAATCTAGCTTGTGTCAAGTTGACACACAAACCCACCTAGTATATGTGTCAAACAGGGTCCTATGTCCTGAAGCAGGCAATGATTTCAGGTTGATGTGGCAAGGATTATGATGAAATGAAAGATTACAGCCTTGCGGAAGGACATCTAATCCAGCTTTAGATATTAAAGAAGGTTCTAGAACTCTTTAATAAAACCCAGACAGGTAGGTAGGATCAGACAGGAAAGGTTGGGGATCATGGAGACTGGTAAATGCCCAAGGAACAGTGTGATTGAAAGCGATGGGGTAATCAGAAAATAGATATTTCAGTTGTACATTAATTTATTCGGCACACGTAGGCATGGTAGAGATGGAAGGGAAGTATGAAAAGCCAATTTATTGGTATTCCCAAGTTATGGGTCCTTCAGAGATACACATTTGCTTTGATTCTTCGACAAAGCAGCTTTGTTTGGTTGTTTGTTTGTGTTTAAATCTTTGTTTGGGATTGGTTTCTCCAACCTGGGACCTGGGACGTGGTGTGGGCTTCCTTCAGTTTTCAGGGCTGCCCTCTAATTGCTGTTTTGATCCTTGTCCGGTTGGCTCATTTTGTTCCACTCCCTCCCCCTTTGAAAATGGAGGCCTATTAATACTTTATTCACACTGAAACTGCTGGGCCTAATTATCTGAAGCCTGCAAAGACATCTGAGGCGACTGGCTGAGAGATGCACCGCAAGGCCTCACAGCTTCTCAGAGGCCCTGATTGCCCTCCACACATCTCTCTCCTTCTGTTTTTTGTGGGGATAGAGCAGCAGTTTAGTTTTCTAGTCTGTTGCTCATCGTCATCTGACACCTGGAAGGAAAGCTGGCAGTGTCTCTGGTACTCAGCCTGATTCCTTCAAAATTATCCTCATCTGTAGGACTGTAGGATGGGAAGGAGAATAAGCCACTCATGCTGTGATGGGGACCCAATCCTATGTTTGATTCTTGGTATTTTTCTTTTCTATTCATTCTATTTCATATATTCTATTCTCTCTCCCCTCTCCTCCTGGCTGCCCTCTATGTGCCCTCTCCTCTAGATCCCTTCCTCCTCCATATCTCTTCAGAAAAGGACAGCTCCACCCCAGGGTTGTCTACCAAACATGATATAACAAATTTCCATAAGACTAGGCACAAACAAATACCAAGGCTGGATGGAGCAACCCATTGGGGGTAAAGGGATCCCAAAATCAGGCAGAAGAGTCAGAGACAGCCTCTGCTCCCACTGTTAGGAGTCCCACAAGAACACCAAGCTACGCAACCCATAATATATATGCAGAGGACCTAGATCAGACCTCTTCAGGCTTCCTGCTTATTGGTTAGGTCTCTGTGGGCCCCTGTGAGCCCTCTTGTCTTAGAACTAAAAGTACTTCCTACTTCCCGACTCTCGGCTCCCTGTCTTGCCTTCAGAATAAATCAATTCCTCCTTCCTCTTACTCTCTGGACATTACTTTCTTCAATGCTTGTCAGAAACAATTAATGATAATTCCCTCTTCCTACCTGTTTTCAGAGAAACAATTAGTAGAAAACATTTAGCCTTTCTGCTTAATCGGCAGAAAACAGAATGGCATAACACGAGAAGAGTGTGCTGGCCAGACTTTCAGGATGCCTTTCAGTTGGCCCCGAAGGAGGGATCCATCCATGCAAAAACAAGAACCCAAGATGCTGGTTGCAAGGAGCTGAGTCCCCATCTTTTTCTCTCTACTGAAGTAGCCCCTGTCATTCTTTTGCTTTCCTCATCCCAGGAAGCCATCTTGAGTCAGGTTATTCAACTGTCACTATCCATCTCTACAAGGTGTCCTTTCTAGATGGTTGATGGCAAAAGCTGACATGACTTCTAACCCCAGATTTTCTGAGAACCTTCTCTTGGGCCTCAAGTATTTTTCTTCTGAAAAATGCTAAATGTATATATTCTTTATATATATATATATATATATATATATATATATATATATATATATATTTGATCATATGATGTCCTTCGTTATCCTTTCTTATATTCACTAGCACAGTTCTTCTTACAAATTTTCCATGTCTTTTCATCTGTTTGGGGGCATATTGCATTTACTTAGGATACCTGCATGATTGTGGGTGAGGGCTTATTTACTCCAGCCAGAGGAAGTTATCAGTGGCTACCACTGAAGAATTTGGCTTGCCTCCCCCCAGGAACAATGAACTCTTTATTGCTTCTCATAAAGGTGTTGGGACGGCTTAAGTTCATCCCCCTTCCATGATGGATTATTGATTGGCTCAGACTTTTATAGATCTCACATAGGTAGCCACTGCTGCTGTGAGTTCATGGGTACAACAGACATGGTGTAGTACAGAAGACAGATTTTCACAGCATCCCTTTTTTTTTCTTGGATTAGAGTCTTTCTGCCTCCATCTCATGGAAACCTTGCAGGAGGTGGGTGGTATGGATGTCAAGTTCAAAGCTGAGTATTTAAGAGTCACTTATATTCAGCACTTTTACTAGGTTAGAAGTTTCTGTATTAACTGGTACCCCCTTCAAAAGAAGATCTCTGACCAATGCAGAGAGCAGTGCTAGTCTGCCATTGTAAATATAAGTAGATAGAGGGCAGTTTGACACCATGTCCATAGAGCAAAACAGTACTATGCCAGTAGTGAGTCCTCTCCTAGGGCTCATGATCTACCTAGCTATGGGCTATTGACAAGTCTCACAGTACTAGGCATTGTACTGTACTGTGCCTCCCGTAACATAGGCTTAAAATCCAATCATGAATAGGGTGGTTACCCCATAAGAGTAACACTACTATTGCATGTGTGGGCACATCTTGCCTGACAGGTTGTTATTATTGTAACTAATAGGACTCACAGCCGGGTAAGACTGAAAATGACTCTCACCCCCAAATCCCACATACTCTGCACAATAACTTTCAACCCTGAAAACTAGTTAGCAGGGAGGAAATTTCTCAGCTTACTTCTAGCTTTATTTATCTATGTCCTTCAACTAAATATGTGGTTTCTTCAGGATAGGGTCTTCTTGTCTACCAAAAATAAATAAATAAATAAATAAATAAAATAAAAAATAAAAAAAATCAATAGCAGCAATCTGTATTGTTTTGAGCAACTCTTTGGTCTTCCTAATCATTAATTCATAAGGCAATATCTCACAGCCAACACAGTTTAATGACCTATGGCTTCTGAGAACAACACTATCCACCCTTGCAGGGTTCCTCTCTTAAAACTCTTTTAATTCTATGTTTAATTCACTTACAAAATAGTAGGATTTTATATAATTTTTCAGTCTTGGCTAACCCTCTCTCACACTGCCCCATTTCCCACAACACACACTGGCGAGAAAGTTGTAAAAGGGAGAAATGTATTCACTGTGTTGGTAAGTGAATAACTGTTGTAGCCATTATTGAAATTAATGTGGAGAATTCTCAAAAAATAAAACTATAAACATCATATGAGCTAGTGTGCCACTCTCAGATGCTCTATATCTTACCACAGAGATGCTTGCATAGCTCTGTTTATTGCTGCTCCATTCAAAGTAGCTAGGAAATAGGAATCAACTGAGATGTCCATCAATAGATCAGCATGCAGAAGAATGAAAATCAATCCACTCTTATCTCCCTGTACAAAGCTCAAGTCCAAGTGGATCAAGGACCTCCACATAAAACCAGATACACTGATACTATTAGAAGAGAAAGTGAGGAAGAAATTGGGACACATGGGCACAGGGGAAATTTTCCTGAAGAAAACATCAAGACTTATGCTCTAAGATCCACAATTGACAAATGTGACCTCATAAAATTGTAAAGCTTCTGTAAGGCAAAGGACATGGGCAATAGGACAAAACAGCAACCAACAGATTGGGAAAAGATCTTTACTAATCCTACATCTGATAGAGGGCTAATATCCCATATATACAAAGAATTCAAGAAGTTAGACTCTAGAGAACCAAATAACTCTATTAAAAATGGGGTACAGAACTAAACAAAGAGTTCTCAACTGAGGAAACTCAAAGGGCTGAGAAACACCTAAAGAAATGTTCAACATCCTTAGTCATCAGGGAAATGCAAATCAAAACAACCCTGAGATTCCACCTCACACCAGTCAGAATGGCTAAGATCAAAAACTCAGGTGACAGCAGGTGCTGGCAAGGATGTGGAGAAAGAGGAACACTTCTCCATTGTTGGTGGGATTGCAAGCTGGTACAACCACTCTGGAAATCAGTTTAGTGGTTCCTCAGAAAATTGGACTTAGTACTATCTGAGGACCCAGCTATACCACTCCTGGGCATATACCCAGAAGATGCTCCAACATATAACAAGGACATATACTCCACAATGTTCCTAGGAGTCTTATTTATAATATCTAGAAGATGGAAAGAACCCATATGTCCTTCAACAGAGGAATGGATATAGAAAATATGGTACACTTACACAATGGAATACTACTCAGCTGTTAAAAACAATGACTTCTTAAAATTCTTAGTCAAATGGATGGAACTAGAAAATATCATCCTGAGTGAGATAACCCAATCACAAAAGAACACATAGGGTATACACTCACTGATAAGTGGATATTTGCCCCAAAGCTCAAAATACCCAAGATACAATTCATAGACCATATGAAGCTCAAGAAGGAAGACTAACATGTGGATGCTTCAATTATTCCCAGAAGGGGGAACAAAATACTCATGGGAGGTAGAGGATGGGAGGAAATTGGGAGGAAGAGAGGAGGGAGAGGAAAGGCGAACAGAGTCAGGTATGGGAGGAGATGGGACTATATACAGAGGGTCAGGAATTTGAGCAGAGATGTGTAGCAATGGAGGATGGGGAACTGGGGGTAGCCACCAACTTGTTCCAGATGCCAGGAAAGCAAGAGACTCCCATCACCCAACAGGAATGAGATTAGCTGAAATGCCTAAAAAGGGGGAGGGAGAATCTGTAGAGACCATATCCAGAAGTTAGGCAAGGCCCCCAGTTGGGGGATGGAGCCAGTCACTCAACTCCAGATTTTGAACCTAGAATGGCTCCTGTCTAAAGGAAATATGGGGACCAAGTATGGAGCAGAAACTGAGGGAAAGGCCATCCAGAGACTGCCCCACCTGGGGATGAATCCCATATACCAAACCCAGACACTATTGTGGATTCCAACAAGTGTTTGCTGACAGGAGCCTGATATAGCTGTCTCCTGAGAGGCTGTGCCAGTGCCTGAAAGCCCACGCCCCACCAGAGTTTTACCTGGTTTTATTCTCTGGTCTGTCAGGCATGGGAGAGCTGTCATATACCTTCCACTCAGCCCTGGGTGAGCATTCAAGCCTCTGACCCACTCTTCAGGGGGTGGCCAAGGGGCAGCCCTACCTGGGAACCCTGGAGCTACTTTGCTAAAGCCACCAGGGTTATAGGAAAGAGGGATGAGGGAAGAAAGGTTCCCAACACAGACCAGAGTGAGTGCAGCAGATCTTGACTGGAGCATAGGAAGGCCTTCTAACAGGAGATTAGAAATGGCTCATTAGGAGAAAGCCTGTCCCATCCTCCAAGCATAGTGGGCCTTAATGAGTAGAGACATTCTATAGTTTTAGAGCTTTATTATAGAAAGGCAGGGGAAAAGAGGGGGAGAGAGAGAGAGAGAGAGAGAGAGAGAGAGAGAGAGAGAGAGAGAGAGAGAGAGAAGAAGAAGAAGAAGAAG
>NC_034599.1:23079870-23162125 GCF_900095145.1 Mus pahari
GAGGAGAGAAGACAAAGGGAGGGGAGAGAGGGGGTGAGAGTGAGGGGTAAGAGTGAGACAAGTAAGAGAGACAAGCAGGGGCTGAACAGCCCTTTTTATGGTCTTTACTGTTGCTAGGTAACTGGGGAGAAGTTTAGCCTGAAGGTCAGAAGCTTGGACCATTGCCTATGTGACTTCTAGCCATGCTTCTCTTGTGGGGGCTGTGGGAGGTGGTAACTTAGGCAGGAGCCAGAGTTCCAGGAGCATGAGTATCATGTAGGTGACTTATGACTTTGGGGTTCAGACCTCAGCTCAACTAGAGACTAGCCTGTCTGTGTATAGCCCAATGCCCAACAAGGAGAGATGGGATAGGTGGTTCTGGAGGGGAAACTGGGAAAGTGGATAACATTTGAAATGTAAATATATAACATGTCTATAAAAAAAGGGTACACATATACAATGGAATTGTATTGTTCTATAAAGAAAAATATGACATTTGCAGGTAGATGGGTGAAACTGGAAAATGATGAATGAGACAGTCTAGACCAGGCAAGACAAATGTCACATGTTCACTCTCATATGTGAATCTTAACTTTGATGTGTTAGTGGTTAGGTTAAGGTGACCATAGAGGACAGGAAACTAGAAAAGGGTCTTGAGGTGAGTGTGGAAGAATGATAGTAGAAGCCAAGGCATTTGGAAAGCCCTGATCTTGATTTCACTCCTATGGAAGAGTTGAATACTAAACCAGAAAGGTAGTTTTAAAGAAAAATCTAATACAGAATTAAATTAAAAGGTCTATTGCATTCAGCAAATGGTAGAATCCTAGCCACTTAAGGCACTTAGTTTACTGAATGTTCTATACACTATTTATAATTAATTATGACACATTGATGACAGTTGCATAGCAGGGTACATTTTCTGAAAACTATTATGTGCATTTTTCTATTGATTTGCAAAAAAAAAAAAAAGCCCTGTGAATAAGGTAAAAATGGGTAGTATTATCATCTTGATTTTGAAGTCTAGGAATGTGATGCTGTACTTGTTCCTAAGAGTTTGGCTCCAGAAATCATACAATAGTTTATTATATTTTTTATTAACTCTTGAGTCATAGTCCCCCATGGTGCCTAGGAAGTAGGTTGTGCAGTAGAATCACAGGACAGCCTTGGCCAAAATAATAGACAAGGACCCCGAGAAGGATGTTTGTGTCAGGGGTCATGTGGCAGTTTTGGAAGGAAAAGCTCAGAATTACCTTGTCTACAGGCTTGCAGACACTTGTGACAGTTCCCTCGGAGAATTCAGAAAGAAAGGCTCTGATTGCATTTGTCAGCTTCATCAAGTCCGGAAGATGAGTACACGCTCTTTTTCTGGAAAGATAATATCCTGTCCTGCATGTAATCATGTGCAATATGGTGTTTCCATCACTCGGACAAAGTTGGGTCCCCTTGGCATGGAGGCTTACTATGGAGCCTTTTTACCCCCAGGAATTATTTTTCCTGAATCTTTCTTTACCTTTGTTCTCATTCTTCCAACCTTTATGACTCTTCACGTTCTCATTTCCTGTCTGCAGCAACCCAGTAGCTGGTTTTTCTATTTTTCTGCACCGCTCTCTGAATTTTCAGTGGGAAAGGAAAAAAAAAAAATGAAGCGATGGCTCCTCACTCTTCAATGATGAGAGTAGTGTGACGTCTCAGGAGCAGTCTGGGATGGGAATTGTGGCCGAATCTTTCAGATAGACTCTTAGAGAACCTTCCAGAGGGATTCTGAATCCATCCTGGAAATCACTGAGTCTGAAATTATGTCAAAGTTCCTCTAACAGCAAAAAGATAAAAGGAAACATGTTCCAGTCGGGCTCTCTGGTTGCTATTTTCTCTTCTTGGTAACATCTCTTTTGGACCTCAGCAAGCCAGAAAGCCATGGTCTATCCTTGGCGGGCTGCCCATGGGTGAAGGGAGCCTGGCAAGAGATGTAGATGTAACCTCCTGAAGAATTCTTTATGAGACAGAGAAAGGAGACAAGCCACAGTATTAGCAATTATTTCAATGCCTATTGCTTTCTATAAATTGTTTAATCTAGTCTTGCAAATCACTGTCAAATAGACAATAGTCTCTCATTATCATCCATTTTTTTTAAAGAGTAAGAAAATGAGGGCCCAGAAAAATTAATTTGTGGGGTTACATAAGGGTATATTTTGTAGTCAAAGGCTGCTTATAGTCACTTGGTGTCAGCTTCTAGGCATCTCTTCAGCATTCCTTGGAATAGGCTACTGCTGGGGGTAAGGATAGGGGTGAGGTCACATTAAATGGGACCTTCTACTATCTCTAGCAGTCTGGTACTTTCTACTCCAGCTTTCTCTGGATGTTTTTCTCCTAGATACCATTCGTCCCTTAGCTTGGTACCCAGAAGCTTGTATGTGTTAGCACCAGCCACTCAGTCTATGAACTAAATGGTTCTAACTAGCCAGACCCCTAGACCTGGCCTCAGAGATGCTGAACCAGAGATTACATATTGCCAGAGCATGCTCTACACATGGGCTTCATTTTATTTTTTCTATGTGTTTCTCCTTTCTTCTTCTGTTTTGCAGAAGACTATGTACTGAGGCATCCAGGAAAAGAATACCACTCTTCTTAGATGGAGGAGCTCCTGGAAGCCGAGGGTCATGATTAGAGAAGTGGTTCTAAGCCACTGAAATCCAGATTGGGGTGATCAGCTCCAGTCAAAATTTCAGACACATTTGATCTTGTCCTTGTTCTCCATATCCTACATCCAGTTGAGTCACCCATGTGAGCAGTTCCTTCCCGATTTTTCTGACCCCTGTGTTCCCAGCATCCTGGCCAAACCACCTCTGCTGGACTCCTCTGGTGCCTCTGACTAGATGCAGCTGCATGCTGGCTTGGCTTGTGCAGGGTACCAAGAAAGGTGGTCTTTTACCTGTTAGACCAGGGCCCTCTTTCACCAAGGGCCCCTCCATCTTTGCCTTTCCAGCTTGACTTTTTTTTTTTGACATCTTTCTCAGCCTTTGCTGGCTCCAATTTTTCTAGATTTGCCATCTTTGAACCTGCTAAACATGTGTTCACTTCTGGGCCTTTGCAAAGGCTGTATTTTTTTCTCCCTGGAACATTTTGTTCCCAGCCAGCTCACTTTAGGCATACCTCTGTGTCTTCTATCAATCAACCCAGCGTTCCTGTTCCTCTTCTTGCTTCACCAGAAGCCAATATTCAGAGTTACTTCCTGTTTACCTGTGGCATACTTTGTTTGTTTGTTTGTTTTTTCGGGACAGGGTTTCTCTATGTAGCCCTGGCTGTCCTGAAACTCACTCTGTAGACCAGGNTGGCCTTGATCTCAGAAACCTACCTGCCTCTGCCTCCCAATTGCTGGGATTAAATGTGTTCCCCACCACTGCCCAGCAGGCCTAGGTTTTCATTAAGAAATAAGGAATATGGAGGGAGGACACTGTTAGCTGACTGTTAAACTAAGAGCAGTATCAGGGAACAGAGTGTGCAGTAAATAGTCATTAAACAAAGAGCTGTGGAAAACCCCCATCTTTCCTCGGCATAAAGACTTGATTGATGGCCTCTTCATCTCGTTTCATCCCTAGTCTGCCTTTCTATTTTGATTTTCTTTCTGGCAGGATAAGCTTTGTTTAGTAATTAATATCCTACATTTTTGCTATAATTCTCACGGTTTTAGTATTACAATTTAATCCTTTTCCTTTAACACTTCTTCATCAATGATTGAGGGAGTTTACTAGTTCCTAGAAAACTGATTGAGGCTCTTGGGCATAGATGAGAATGCATGGGGCTGTCATCATATCAAGTGTTCTTATAGCTCAGGTCTCAAAAACATCTTACTCTGAATGGCAGAGTTTGAGAAAACGAAATGCAGTTTGAGTTCCAGCTCAGCTCTCACATACTGTATGGATTTAAGGATGCTTTTGAACCTCTCCATGACTCAGGTTTGGGAGAGCAGAGAATCTAATGCTGACCTCCTGAGTTTGAATTGAGAATTCAATTTGTGAATTCGTCCAAGTACGGAAACAGCAGGCCTAGCATACAATTCTTCTTCGAAACAAAGACCCAGGAATGAAACAAGGCAGTTCTTTTCTCTGGTCCCGGCAACTCAAATAGGCATCACGAGTCCTGAGCATGTCCTATCTGCTAACAGGGGGACAATGGAATAATTTCTCACTGTGGTTTTGTTCACTCTAAAATTCAAAGGTGAGGATATCTTATAGACAGAATCTGTGCTTCTAATTTCATTTGATTTTTTTTTTTTTGGTTTACTTCTGCTCAGGCTTTGGGGTTTCAAATGGATTATCCATATTTCAATTTCAAAGCCTACCAGGCCCTCCTGTTCTTCTGCTGTTTGTCCTAAGTGCTCTAAGGGCCCTCCAGAGTGTACTGGGTGACCCTGTACAGGTGAAGCAGGTTGGGTCCCATGGGCTGTTAGGATTCTGGCACTGCTGGGAAAGCAAACTTAGCACCATGTTTCTAACCTCATGGGGGTAAAGCTGGCATCCTAAAGGAAGCAAGAAAACCCGTGCCCCAGGATGACTCCCAGAAGATTTGGCCACAGGTCCCCAATGACCAGCCTAGAGAATATACAGGATGAAACTGTCACCCCTAACCTAACCTCAGAGTAGCAGAAAAATGAACTTCTGGGCCCCACTACCTGCTCAGGACAGCCCATAGAAGCTGAGACATTGCAACATTGGGTGAACCTCCTTTTCAGAGTAACTCTGAATTAATTTTCAATCCCTAATGTGATGAAGCAGGACTGCAGCTGGATCTCACATGCTCATGGGGACAACGCTGCTACCTCACTTCACGTGCCTGCTAATTCTAGATACGCAGAAAAAAAAAATATGCAGGTTTCTCTCTCATGGCATTAGTATTTCATACACAGATAATTTGACCATGAGTTTTCTCCATCCATCATTCATAAAAATAAAAGACTCTTCCGTCAGCCCACTGACTGGACAGTGTGTAGCTTTCCAAAACTAGTTGTCATTCAAATGGTAGACGCTAGAGGCAGATGGCTGCGCCAAGCCAACCGTCTCTTTGTCTTTGGTCTCAGGGAGGAAAGGGATCCATTGCTTGCTCCAGTGTCATTACTCTGGCCAGTGCCAATCACCCTCCACTCAAGGCACAGATGGAAAGGGTGCCACCTTTCATCTATGTCCTACAAGTACACAACATCTAGACGCACACCGAGGAGTTTAAAGCAGGCTCAGTGTGGCCGAGTATAGCAGGACTCACTCGGACCACTGGCTACTTAAATAATGACATAAAGGATTTTTAATACTTTAAAGCTTAGGCCGTTTACTGGACAGTCTCCCAGCCACTCTAACCTGACTAGTCCTGGCACTACATCCTGCCACATAGCCAACTCTACCTCTTTGCTCTGCACCAGTCTGACCCTTCGCCTCCGTGTATGCTGCCTGAATCTCTTCCCTCCCATCTCTTCTTTCATTGTCTTTCTCTCTGCCCAGAAGATCGGCCCTCCACTTCCTGCCCAGCTATTGGCCATCGGATCTTTATTACAGCCAATCAGATATGATTCTAGATTGCCTGCGGCAAGTGAGGAAGGAACAATACAAAAATCCGGCTAGCGTTTAGCTCTCTGCCAGTTCAAAATTAAGAATGTATTATATACAGTCACATCTTCATGTAAGGTACCCTAACATCCCAGTGTGTTTTAGCATCCAGCTCCTGGAGTAGCATAAATCTTCAGGCCATGGGATGAAGGCAGGGCCCAGTGTCTGTGCTGAAGCAGGCATACAACCTTACAGGTGATGTAGGTCAGAAGTAAGTGGATGCGATGTTGCACAATTACGACTATGAAAGAGACAGGCCACACGAATCCAAGAAAGCACGGGGTAGAATGAAGAGTCTCAGGGCTGCTATAGCTCAAGCTTCCCTTTCTTCGGAGAGTCTCACTGCCTACTAAACACTTAGACACCTAGACAGCCTTACATAGTGTTGAAAGGGTAGGCCACCAAGGTAAAAATGGGATTAACTAGAACAGAACTTTGTTTATACTTGGCTTTCCAACTTTTATTAAGCAAAGTCTGGGTCAGTTCACTGCTGGTCAATTAGTCGGGAATTTCAGGGGATAATTAAACTATCGTCAACTTGAAATTGGACCTGATAGGAGTATGTACCTCACAGAAGTCAGCAAATATCACAAATAAGGGACACTTTGTGTGTGTGTGTGTGTGTGTGTGTGTGTGTGTATGTGTGTGTTCTTGTTCTTGGAGAGCTTATTGATCACCCTTCTCAGCAAAATATTCACTGATTTTAAGATTTAATAAAATAATTTATTAAGAGAAAAATGTCATAGCAAATGTCTTAAGAATTGATGCAATGCATGACAATATAAAATATTAATTGTTCCTGATTTTCACGTTTTTGTCACCATTGTGTGTAACCTATGTCATTATATTTACTATTCCCCAAATGAAAGCTATTTATGTTATTTAAAATACAGTTATCATCAAAGGAATTTTTATTAATGCTGTAAGAGAGGAATATTCAGAGCACAGGTTGGGCATTAATTACCTAAAAAATTTGTGGCCAAGAGTGTTGTAGAGCTGAGGTTTTTCATATTTTGGAGTGTTTGGCTATACGTAAGGAGATATCTTGGGGATGGGTCCCATGTCTAAACATCAAATTTACTGACACTGTGCAAGGTAACTAACTTTATACAATGTTTTCATCACAACTGCATTTTGCCCGTGACCTGTTGTAGGAGATCAAATGTGGAATTTTTTACATGTGGCACCATGCCAGTAGTCCAAAAGGTTTAGATTTGAAAGCATCTTGTATGATGGATTTGAGGGTTGGAGTGCTCAGCTCCTATTTCTTGCTCTGTAGTAAGTAGTTAGTAATGAATGTATAACAGAGAGTCCATTTGTATACAAATGATGTCAGCCCACACCCAGAGATACACACATGGCAAGACACAGGACTCTCCATGACTTTTCATGATGTCTTCAGGAGCTTTTTATCTAAGGATGAATGAAGCTTCACTGTAGCACATATACACTAAGTGATTGCAATCACACCTACACTAACCGAAGTGCCACAGTCACGTATACTAACTCAAATGATCATTGTAGAAGTTCCTAATTGAAGAAAGTATTATTATCTATCTTAATTTTACTGATAAGGAAACTGGAGTAAAGAGTTTAAACATGCCACAGCTTGGTGGCAAAGCCAGAATGACATCCAAGCACCTAGCTCTTGCCTGTTGCTGTACTTCACAGCTGTAGTCCAAAACGTTATTACAACTGACAATATGTGATGAAAATGTGTGCGATGGTTCCAATAAGTCTAAACCTGTAATGCCTTAGCAGCTATACAATACAATCAGATTATAATACATAACAGTGTATATCAATGAGATAGTTATTGCCTTGGTCAGCTTAGTAGCGAATTAGGAAATGTCCATTAATAAGTGAATTTCTGTTTCCTATGAACAAGTTCTTGTGGGGCTTATTAATCACTTTGTTTTAACTAATGAGAATTATAATTATTACTACTATTATTGTTATTGCTGTTTGCTTCACTTTGGTTGTCTGGCTTTTTTGTTTTGCTTTTTTTCCCTAAATCTTTCCTTTGGCTTTATAATGAAGTTTTATTTTTTAATGCCTATCTTCTTTTTGTAAAATGATGCTATTTATTGTTTTTCCAATTTCAAATAAGAGATGGGAGGGAGCCTGAAAAGCTGCAACAGATAACAGACAAACCCAAGACCATTGCTGGGAGAGGCTTACATCTTTGCAAGACCTAGAACCTAAAACATAACTTCCTAAGACCAGTGCTTCATAACCTACCTCGTGCTGCATCCCTTTAATATAATTTCTCCTGCTGTGGTGACCCCTGACCATGAGTTTATTTTGTTGCTACTATATAACTGTAATTTTTCTACTATTATGAATCATAATGTAAATATAGTGTATCTGACTTGTAGCCTCTATGAAAGGGTCATTTGATTCCCATGGGAGTTGTGACCCATTGGTTGAGAAACACTGCCCTAAGACCCTCTTGTCTACGAGACTATTCCTACTTGAGGGTTAAGGGTTGTTGGCCATGGCTGTCTGGCAACCCCTGCTGGTCATGGATGTTTCCAAAGGAGAGTGAGCTAGCAGGAGGTAGAGGAGCTGAGTTCGTTAGTGTTCTGATAGCACAGCAGCTCCTTGTATTTTATTACCCTAATTAGATGAGTATTAGATTGTACTTACAGCTTATATCTTCATTATCTCCTATTTAAACTGTGGATTATAAGAAAATTCCAACATGTCTTTGAATCAAGGTGGATGCTGAATTTGGCTTTCCTGCCAATCCTTCTGTCTGTTTGCCTGCTTCTTAGTTTTTGAATTCAGAACTATATTTAATGGGCTTGTCAACCGACATAATAATATAGCGTTTCTCAAGGAGCTCCCATTGGGTTTTGTGAGCTACAGTGGAGAATTCTTCTGTTTCTCCCAGGATAGTCCCCTAATGTGACCCCTGCTACTTCAGGACAATAAGCATGTACACCAAATTCTGTCATTGGTCTTTACTTCTTCTTCCCCTCTTTCAAGTTCAATCCCTGAGATGGTGTTGTCCAAGAGCAGGCTGTCTAGCTGCCTCATCTTTGACCCATAGTATCATCACAGACAATGTCTAGCCTTTTGTACAATCCAGGTATATATTGCTCTAAAGCTATTGTTAGAAATCATCTCCCGTTTGAAGACACACCAGTGCGTATAAGATAAAATGCACATTCCTGTGTGTGGTGCATTTAATATCATCACCTACTCCACAGATAAACTCAAAACACCCAGTGAGATGGGTCTGGTTGGATGGCTACTCATTTCCCCTTTTCTTGGGTGATAATAGCTACTCATTATACTCCTCAAAAATTTCCTAAGTATGTTAGTGAAAATTAGTTCTCTTTCTAAGATAGTCACTTCTTTCTAGATACTTTAATTCTAGAATTTGCATTTATCCCAGTGAACGAAGTTTCTGCTGCCTGTTTAGAGATTGTATGTCTTTACAGAACAGGCCAGCACTACAGCCATACTTGTAACCTCAGGTCACTATACATTAGGAATAACTGTTCGTTGATACATCTCTGCAAGAGGAAGGAAGGGAGGGAAGGAGGGAAGGAAAGAGGAAGGGAGAGAGGAAGAAAGGAATGACTGTTGATGCAAGTATCTCACTCCCTTGTTCTTAACTCATTTGATTCTTGCTTTCTCACTGGTTAAGTTTTGTTGTTGTTGTTGTTGCTTATTGATTTTAAATGATCTAATAAGGATTTTTAAAAGCAGCCAGGGCAGTTCCCTTGTAGGTTGTGCTTGTTATAAAGGTTTAAATGTAACTTGCTCTGTTTTAAGCAAATGGAGGGACCCCCAAAGAACACTTACTGTTGTCATCATTAATCACATCAGCGTTTCTGGTTTTTTTTAACTCCTGTTCAGACTCTAAAGCCTGCTAGGAGGAAAAACTGTGCTGTAATCTGAGGTTTATAAAAATGGTGGTTTTTTTTTTCCTTTGGTTGTACTTCATCAGGAAACCAGTCATCCCTCTGCTCCATGCTTCTCAGTTTAGGAAAGAAAATGGGATATAAAGAAAAGAGGAAGAGTCTGCACTACCATGTGCCCAGACTCAGAACTCTGGGGACAGACAGGAGCCAGGGTAGAGGGTGTGTGAAGCTCACACAGACAGCTCCTAGTGAACTTCCTAGGACCTGGGTGAAGTCAGCAAGAGTTGAAAGCGCATGGGAAGTTACTGACACCCATAAGAGCACTAATCAGATACAAGACTTCTAGAGGTTTCCAGCTCTAGCTAAGGGCTACCACACCTCATCATGTGACTTCCATTACTGATGGCTAGCATCTTTGTTTATAAGAATGTCCAGTATTCACAAATTTGAAAATAAACCAAGCATAAGATTTATGAGGAAAGAAAAATGTGATTCTGCACTCTGCTGTATATTTTACTGGAAGCTTCAGCAACCCCATAATTAGATGATACCCAAGCTGGATGAAATGTTAATATTAAATATTATGAGAAATTTCCTGGAGACTGCACCATGCTACCTATTTATATTTCTGACCCAACTTGCCTTTCCTACG
This sequence comes from Mus pahari, assembly GCF_900095145.1. Lineage (NCBI taxonomy): Eukaryota > Metazoa > Chordata > Mammalia > Rodentia > Muridae > Mus > Mus pahari. Next base: position 23,089,971 of record NC_034599.1, read on the forward strand.
TTAACAGAAAATATGTGTGCAGAGACTATGTGTGTATTTTAGAATTTTCCATTAGGAATTAATTTTGATGTCTTAATAGATTAATCTTGCTTGTACCTAGTAGAATTTATTTTTAATGAAATCCCTACTGCAGCAAGAACTTCAATGAGTAAGCTATTTTTCCTTTTCTTTTTTTTTTTTTTTTTTTCTTTTTCTAGAAGCCTTCCTGTGAAAGGCTGCGTGTTTGCTCACTGCCCCTTTCCCTGTGGCCTAGGGCTAGAAGCCAGCAAGCACATGAACTGTGAAGCTGAATGAGCATCCGCCCATAGCATCTCTGTGACACACAGGACAGACTCCTGGGTATCTCAGCTCTCTAGATAGCTGAAAAGTCCAGGCTTCTAATCCTATCAGCTTTTGTCCCCAAGTATGGGTCGAGCATAGTTTGTCCCTGGTGAAGTTTGATTCCTGAGCATAGGAATACTGAATTGGCAGCATCGTGAACAGAGTGATTAGGGCTTTAGGAGAGACCTGTGCTTTTCTTGATAGAATACATCCCTGCTGCCCTTCATGAACACTGCTCTTGTTTGTTATAAGCAGGCATAGCAATTTCTCTTGACTGTGTCTTCCACTTCTGCTGCTCAATCCTGTGATTCGATATTGAATGGCAGTCCTAGGTCCTCTCCAGGGACACCTACCATGCCCCCTCCTTCCTTTTCTCTACCCCTCTCTCTGCCTGTGTGTGTGTGTGTGTGTGTGTGTGTGTGTGTGTGTGTGTGTGTGTGTAAATCCAAGGTTGACTTCAGAAGTCCTTATCAATTGCTTTCCACCTTATTTATGAAGGCAGTCTCATAATTGAACTCAGAGCTCGCTAGTACATGGCTAGCCAGCTTGCTCTGGGGATCTCATCTCTGTGTTCCAAGCATTAAAAATTATAGGCAGGCTGCCCCGCCTACCAGTCATTTACATAGCTTCTGAGCATCAACACCCCAGTTCCCATGCTTGCATAACAGGAATTTTAACTTTTCTCTCAGACCGCCACCCCCTTTTTCTTTTATACATTCCCCAACATCAGAAATTCTCCTCTAACAAGAGATACTAAGCCACATGCCATCCATGCTTTCCTTCCCGGACAACCAAGTGACATTTTACTACTCATGGGACAGGCAATTATCAGCTTTCATGTTAAGGATGACTCAATGGACTAACGGCTTAGCATCTCTAGATGTCAAATGAATTCAGATTCTTAGAGACTCAGCTTTTAAAAAAATGACTTAATATTGGCTGTTTTTCTGAGAAATTATGATTCTAACAATAATATGCCTCCCTGAACCCAAGCTTCCCCAAAATCTTCTGCCACGTCTGCCAAGCATACTGGACTGGGTCTGCTTTTTCTAGACACTTGAAGGGCAGGGGGTATAGAGAAAGGGCAAAGCTAGAGGTTTTGTGTCTGGATGTCTTTGTCACTTTGTATCTCTTGGAGAGAGGACATGTGATTCTTTTTATCTCTGGGATTCAAGTTCTATGTTGTCTACTGTGGAGAATACATAATCAGCTTCATTTCTGTTTCTATAGCTATCTGCTCGTTTGGAATGCTGGGGTAGTTCTGTCATGCAGCCCTTTATCTGGTCTGTAACATGGTTTATGTTCAAATTCAGAACATCTAAAATAAATGTCTACAAAGAGTCTTCTGTTGTATCCGACTCTTGTGAACCATGTTTTATTAAGAACCCTTGAAGATTCTCACCATGTTGAAGGAATTCATTTCTCCCTATAGCCTTTCATCAGTAAGCATATGGATATAGACTTTCCTACATAAGCATGGTAGGGTCACTAGAGCCCTCTACTCCCCTGGGGTGTTTGCTCAAAACAGAAAGGCATCCCTTACTTCCAAGGAACATCTACTTCAAGCGCAGCACAGGCTTTCAGCCCCTGCTGGTGAGATGCAGAAAGCTGTCCTCCTCCATCCGAGGTGCCTGCTGCAGGTGTGTGGATGCACTGAGTGGGAAGGGAGGGGCTGAAGCACTGGCAAATGCTTGGTGTCCTGGAGGTTGCTTGCTAATAACAGTCTCAGAATCAGAGGAAAGAGGAGCTGTCAGTGTGGCTCTTCTTTGGCTCTTTGGGAGTGTTGTCTGTCTTCAGGTGCCTTCCTTATGAGCTTGAAAAGGTCTAATTAAGGAAATCTTGCTGATTTGGTTCTTGGTAAACACTGCATTCTTTCAGTCTAATAGAGCTAAGATTAGGGTGCTATTCTGTCCCCACTCTCATCAATTACTGTCACAGTTCACTTGTTAAAAATGGAATTTTCCAAGAGAAATTTGTTTGGTTTCCCTCTTCCACCTTTTTGCTCCTTGCTCCCTCCCCTGTCTTTCCTTCTTGTCTCCGTCCCCAGCGTATTCCTTCCTCTTTTCTCATTCCTTCCTCTTTTCTCATTCTTTCTTCTTCCTTTATTTTGCCTAAACCCTAACCTTAATAACGTGACAGATATAGAATGGTACACAGCATTGTTCTGAGTTTTAAAGCTTCCCTCTCTTGGAACTTCTTTATTTATAATAACAATCTGCCTGTTGGATTATAATAGAAATATAGAAGAAGGAACGAAGTAGAAGTGTAACGCTTTTTTAAAGTTTTTCAAAATCAAACGTGCTTCGATATTATCCAAGAGGGGCCTCAGGTGTTGTGGGGGGTGTATTTATTATGTTCTTGAACACCTACAACGCACAATAAAGAAAAGGCAGTGCTGTGGTTTCCTCCATGTATCTAACAGGAAGGTTGGATCTCTGTGTTACATGGCATTTGTCCTGAACTGCATGACTTCTCCTCAGCTAAGCCATAATCTGGTTTTGCCCATCATCCATTTCTCTACCTCTTCATTACACTCCTGACAAGTCTAGCTCAGACTGTTGGAGTGCCTGGCCTTGTTAAATGGGAAATTCACAAATGCAATTGTAAAGTGCTTTGACATTCTGCAGAGCTCTAGAGCTGCTTAATGATACTGGGATTACCATGGAGCTGTCTTGTTCCAATCATATCTTCTGAGGGAGTCGAGAGTGGATTGACGGCTCTGGAAGGTGAAATTTAAATATATGAACTGCCAGGGAGATCAAAACTGGGTAGTGATCCTGTCAAGATTCCTTCCCTCCTCTGCCTTCACCTTGGTTGTCTCCACCCTGTTGTGAGCAGAGGCTTTCCAAGGTCGTAATAGACAGGCTGATCGTTAAACCTTGGGCGAACTATGGTTTCGATGCACAGGTTCTAGGTGGTACAGCACAAACAATCAGAAGAAATACTTGGTCTATGCCCAGCCAGCTCTGCACAGCTGGTGATTGGGAACCTGTGTTTTCTGAAAGCTTCTTAACGCACACAGGGACAACACAAACCACACACGAATCTCATGGCATCTCTTCCCATTGCCTCCCTTTGGTAGTTTATGCTTTTGACACAACTTTAAATTCTTCACATCATTTCAACTCTGCTTCCTCAGAGCTACTATTTTCTTTTTCTGTGGCTCTTTGTCTTCTACCATCTCTTAAACTTCATCACCCCATGACCCCCTTTCTTTTGTCTATTGCTTTTCTCTTGGTATCACTTAATTTTGCTGACCATATTACTTTACCTAATACTCTATCACGAAGCATGTACGCCATCTCTTCTCTCAGCATCTGTGCCAGGAAGTGAACCATGATGGCTGGCCATGTCACTTAGGGTGTTAGCCTAGCCAAGCCATCTGCATTCCATGGCACTTCTCTAATCGACTGTTCTACTCTGTACTATTCCTTTTCATGCTTCCTGTGTCTCCTCAGACTCTTGCTTGGAATGTCTCCTGCCCAAACCCATGCTGTAATGTAATCCCTGTTGAGAATGGGCAAAGGTGAAGAAGCCATAGAACAGCTACTCCAAGAATGACTAGTCTATTTGCTAGCCAATGGTGTCTCAAGGATGTCAGTTATGAAAGCCAGAGTAGTTTATTTCCCTACATGTATCGTCTCAGCACGTGATGTCCTATGTATCTAAAGCCCTTACTGGTGGGCAGGATCTCACCAGATAGTCATCTGATCTTCCAGTCTTCGGAACTACAAGCCAAAATAATTCTGTCTTCTGGGCTAGAGAGATGACACAGTGGGTAAATGTGCTTCCTGTGTAAGCATGAGAACCTGAATTCAAGACCCTGCCATGTCTGTGAAATCCAGCTGTGGCTTTGACATATCCTTAACTCCCGAACAGTGAGCACAGCAGAGAAGAAGACAATGGGCTTGCCGGAGGCTTGCTATAGCTTGTCAAAATATCATCGCCCAACTCTCTCTTTGACTGCTTCTCTCTGTGTGTCTCTCTGTCTCTCTCTCTCTCTCCCTTCTGCTCTCCCCTCTCTCTTCACCCCTCCCTTCTAATCCTTCTCTCTTGTTCTCTCTATCTCTCTCCACCCCCCACATCCTGTTCTGGTTCTAGGGATAAGATATGGAACCTTGTGCTTAATGCTAACCAACCCCTACAAAATCATGTTACAGCCCAGAGTCAGGCTCCCTTTTTCTTGATTTTCTTGATATTCCTATATAGCCTGTTTTGTAGCAGTGTTGTCAGACAGTGCCTTCTAAGCTTTAGGCTTATCTGTCCTAGCTTCATGCCCATCTATTTTCATTCTAGCCTCCAGTCCACATCATAGCTACTGCTACAGCTTGCAATGCTCTCCCTCAGGAGGCATGGAAGTCAATTGCCCTCCTTTGCCACTGCTATTACTAAACCGTACCTATTCTGCCTACTTGATAGGTTTTTAATTTGACCTTCCCTGGTGGTACTATCATTATAATTTCATGCTTGGAAAAATAGTTCCTTAATTTGCTTCCCTGTGTCCAAACTTGCCACTTATAATCTACTTTCTGCTATAAAATATGATTATTTCACTTCTTACTGGAAAACACTGAAAACTTCTCTTGTGATTCCGTCCTTCTGTACATCATTTCATACAGTTAGTGTGTGCCCCTCAGCGTTCTGGCTGGGAAACTCTGTTACTTACTAATTTAGGCCATTCATTATGGATGTGCTAGAGACTTTCCCCTACTGGTATCTCTCTCTCTCTCTCTTCTCTCTCTTATCTTCTCTCTCTCTCTTATCTTCTCTCTCTCTCTTATCTTTCTTATCTTCTCTCTCTTCTCTCTCTTCTCTCTCTCTTCTCTCTCTTCTCTCTCTCTTCTCTCTCTCTCTCTCTCTCTCTCTCTCTCTCTCTCTCTCTCTCTCTCTCTTTCTCTCTTGCTTTTCATTGGAACCTGGCTACACTACTGCTCTAGTGGTTTTTATAAAAGCCCCCACCCTAATGATGCCTCTTTCTCTAGATCTCCACTAAGATCATGTGTGCAGAGAGACTGCATATCCTTACTGCCTAATGTGCATGACATTCACTATATAGTAAGAGTGAATTGACACATGCTGGAAGAAATTTGAACTGTGTAGTATCCCTACTTGGAAATAATTGGGCTATTTTCTCATCAAGGTTCTCAATTTTAAAAATTACTATAGAGCCAGCAAGATGGCTCAGTAGATAAAGATGCTTGCAGCCAAGTCTAACCATGTGAGTTTGATCTCTGGGGACCCACATGGTAGAAGGAGAGATCCAACTCCCATGGGTTATCCTCTGACCACCACATTTATTGCATGGCACTCTCATGCTCTTGCCCCCATAACAAATACTGAAAGTCATTTGAAATAAAAGAATAAATGCATGTTCTGCCAGTGCTGTACACTGGGGGATGGCTTGTGTATTTCACCTTTATATCTCCAAGACAAAATACTCGGGAAAGCAATGCAAGGTGGGGAAGGGTATTTTGGTTCACAATTCCAAAGGCTTCAGTCCATGGTCTCTTGGCTCTGTTCTTGAGCAGAACACCGCAGCAGTAGATATATGTGTCAAAAAATGATCCTTGTCTCATGGTGGATCAGAAGCAGTGAGAGACGAAAAGTCTGGCGACAAAAGACGTGCCCTTCTACTTCTTTCAAATAAAGTCTCTCTTCCCTAACGTTTCAGGCACTGGCCAGAATAATGCAACCAATCAGCTACCATACACTCTGCACTAGAGCCCATGAGGAGCATCCCATGTTCAGAACCCTAACAGGTGCACAGAAGACTCTGATCCGTTTATTAACTCGGGATGGTTTCTAATTTTGATGCTGCAGGTGTCTTATTCTTCCTTGGAACTTTGCTCACCATAGTGGCTGCTCAAGGGCATTCATTTGACATCAGAGGCAAAGCTAGAATCCTAAAATGGCTTCTTTGACTTTTAAGAAGGCTGTGACCGACTTCCTCTTCCTGCTACTTGGCCTGTGTTTAGGACATATTCATTTTAGCAGAAACCAAGCTCCCATCTACAGAATTTCCTAAGAGTTAACGGTCTAGGAGTTCTCCTTCTCTGAAGGAGTACGCTTTGTTCTTTTCTTGTGTTCTTTCCAGTGTGCTGAGAATCATCGAGAGGAAGGGTCACGTGGCTCTGCGCTGTTGCCTACTATGGCAATCTAGGAGAGGGGTGTCTTCTCATTTCAGCCCACCTTTTCAGAAAGGCATCTTTTTGCACACGGGCAGAGTCATTTTCGAGTCAACCAAATAACATCATGAAGGAAATGGGCATTTGGGGACTTTCTGCTTCCTCACAGACTACTGATGGTACAGCTTGCCTGTCCTAGGTTCCAAGCTTCAGGTTTGCACTCTTCATTAGCTTATTAGGTTAGTTCATTTGGTCCCACTAAATTTATGCTTAGCAATATTGGGAACTAGCAATGGATGCTCTGTCAATATTCAAGGCTCTGCATTTTCTCCACTTGCCTCCACTGGGAAGCTATGAGGACCAGGGTAACTCTGAAATGCAGGCTCTCCAGTGACTGTGAGATTTCTCCATAATGGAATCAAGATGCACCAGCTGGTAGTTTTGACCTGACTCATTCCCTCAGATGTTTTTCTTTACTGTCCAAATAAACAATTGTCTCCATATCAGTCTCAGTGTCTGCTTCTAGTAGAACCCAAAGCAGAGCAGTGGTGCCTTTCTAAGTACCCCAGCAGAACTTCCAGTTCCTTAAGGAAGGAGCAGAGAAGACTGGGATAGACTTTGAATCCCACATGGATAGCTGGCTTTTCCGCCTTTCCAAAAGCCTGACTCTGCCTTCCTCTGCTACCCAGCCTTACTCCCCCCACCCCTTCCTTTCCCAGAGCAGATGTCTGCCTTCCTCTGCAGGGCCTTGTCTTCTTGCTGTGAACACATTTGCAGTGAGTCAGAGCCCTTCGCTCCACTGCACCTGGAAGGATAAATGCTTCTCACCTCTGTCCCCTAGATCAAGTTACTTTGCAGCTGGTTATCACAACAAAAATAACTGCAAGTAAAAATGGCAAGTGAGGTGAGTGTAGGGGGCCAGCAAAGTTCTCTCCACCCTCAGGAGATACAGAATTCAAGGCACAACCACAATATGTCTGCTCAGCTCTACTCGGGGCTGGGTTTTATGCTATACAGTCTCCCAGCCTTGCAACTTGTTGAGAAAACCCCAGCTTCTTTGCACTAAGTCCTAGACTCCACATTTCAGGAGACACTGGGCTTCAGAGTTCAGCAAGGCTCCCAGGTCTAAGCAACTGCCTGTATAGCAATTAACCACTGAGTTTGACATTCTCACTGTACAGAGGCCAAGGATGGAAGCCAGCTAATAAAAAAGTGCAGGAGAGGCGAAAAAATGTGCTCTGATTGCCCATGATGCTTACTATTGTGTGACTTTTAGGTTTTGTTTTTATTATTATGTATGCAAGGTATATTATTTCTTTAGATTTGAAAATGTTTAAGTGTTTAAATGTTAGTGGTTATTTTTAAATGGGGCAAGATAATACCTCAAACAAGTAAGTAAAAAAAAGAAATATAATTGCAGAAACAGGCACAGTGTATCTTCCCTCAAACTAACCGGCCACCTCTCCACTTTACCCAGCTGATATTTGCTGGTACATTGTACAGTTAGTCGATGGATGTACACAGTTTAGTGCTGTTGTGTTGAACTATGCCCTCCTCTCTCCTTCAAATTTCCCATATTACCCTCTGACTGTGTCCAAAGTTTGAAGAGGATATTTTTTCTGCTATGGAAGATGGAAACTGGGTCCTTGCATACGCTAGGCAAGCACGGTACTAGAGAGGTAGCCCTGAAACAAGATTTTTTAAAGGGGGGATTGTGATTAAGTGAGATCGTCAAGGTGAACCTAATTCAGTTATGCAGGGATGCACTCATGCTCGAGCACACACACACACACACACACACACACACACACACACACCCCACATGACTATTTGCCCCTAAAACTAGGAATATGCGGGAGGATTGTGTTGCTAAGTAATCTAGCCTGTTCATTTTGTTATGGCAGCACCAGGGGAGGAGGTTGGATTTTCTCAACCCTGACTCTCTTGACTACAAGATTTTGACCACAGCTAGTTAGGTGTTTGTCTATTATACAGTTTGGACCAAGACAAGGCTGTTTTTGTTTTCTGATATGGTGTATGATCGCTATGGATTACACTTGTCTTGTCCCCTATAGTTCATACACTAGAGGTTCAAGCCTCAATTGAATAGCACTGAGTATTTCAGACCAGATAAATACATGGGAGATATCTCGGAGCTCAAGTGCTAAGGGACCATTGAGAGTCTTATGGTTACAATGCCACTCTATACCCTCCAGGAGGAGTGGGCCAGAGCTCATGGTGCTGGATTACTTTGGGTTGCTACTGTGAGGTGGTCTTTTGCTCATTTCTTTCTGTTCTCTCTTGCTCACATGTTCTTTTATATCCACCCCAACTATGTGCGGTTGGGGTAAGAGTTCCAACGATCAGAATCGTCAGCCAAGTAAACCTCTTTTCTTTATATATTACTCAATGTCAGGTATTCTATTATAGCAATACAACAGACACTGAGGCAATGATGATAAACCATCCATCAAAATAATTGGCTCACACTATGTCAAGGAAACTAGTCAAGAACACAGTAGGATGAAAAGCTTAGATCTTGTCTCTGACTCTACCACTTACTATTGGTATGATTTCAGGAATGTGTGCTCACTCATATTCTCATACATGCTTTCATGTATAGGGAATAAATGGATGCCTGGGTTTGATCCTCTAGATATACTCTAGAGCAATGTAGGAATTAAAATGAATATCTCCTGGTCTCATAGATCTACAAGACTCCTATTATTGATGAAGAGTGTACTTGGCATTGTAGGAATTAAAAGGGGCAGAAAAATCATCTCCAACATCCAAGGAAGGCTTCCATGGGAAAGTGTTATTAAGACCTTTCAGAATTTAGATCATCAAGTATGTGAGTGCCTATAATCTTTCATTTCCTTGTTTATTAAGAAAGAGGGAGGCAAGTATTTTATCTTTCTATTTCTTCAACTTTCTGTGAGTACAAACAAGATTAATATGTGAAGGATGTCTGGAAGCTGTATTACTAAGTCAACACAGGGTACCACACTTTATATAAAGGGATGACAGTATGGCTTGTTGCTTAGTAACTGGTGGCCTATAGAGGGCAAGTGCTAAGGCATAGCAGAATCATGTTTTCATCATGGAGCAACGAAAGATTTGGGATATATTCAAGATTTTTGTTTACTTTTATCAAGGAGCAATCCAGGAGCTTCACACACTATAGGCTGACATTTTATCACAGAGTTACAGCTACATCCCTTGAAATGAATTCTAGTGGGTCTGGAGATGAAGGATCCCATGTTAGTCATGCTGACTTTGAAGTAATCTATTGATATAAAATGGAGAAATTGAAAATCCAAGACTAGAAGGCTAAGTTTAGCTTGAGAAAGTGAAGTTATCCATAGAGAGGTACATATTGGATCAAGACTAGTTGTTCAGCCAAAGACATGCAAAAGAGTCTTCCATATGTCACTCCTTAAGGAGACTACTGAGAGCTGATACTTTTTGTCTAGAGTCAAGGCCTGGCTGATCAGTCGGTTGCTGCTTTGTTTGGTCTATGTTCTATCCACTTCTGAACTGTACAACGCAGCCTGGTTGGATAAGGGAGATCATCACAATATAATCCTGGTACCTGTTGCAGGGACTGATGTGTCATCTGCTGTTGAAGAATTGTAGATGGGAAGAAGAAAGTAGTTAAGCCTTGAGGAAAAAAAAAAAAAAAAAACACACTGGGTGGGCAGGAGGCAAAAATAGTCGAGGGATGATGAATAAAACATTATGGATAGATGCCGTTATCATGCACGGAGATGCATCACATGATCTGTTCTTGTGCTACTCTTCGCCAAAAGGGTGGGCATGTTCAGTCTATTCTAGACAAAACTTATTTACAAAGAAAAGCGTGGCGGAAATGGCTGGCTTACTCTAGAGGCCTGTGCAGTGTGCACATACTAATGCTTTTGTTGGAGCCAATTCTAATTATTTAATGTTTGAATCTAATCATTTCCTTGATTTAGCAAATCAAAGATTTTTTTTTCCCCTCAAGGGCAAAATACCTTCATTTTATTTTCTTCTCCATAATTAAGTAATTTCTTAATTAGCAATGTTCAACTTCTCCAATCTGAAGTGACACATTTTATTCCTTTTTATAAAGCCTTGCATACACACACACCCCCAGCCCCCGCTGGTGCTGGTGTGCTTGTCATTCTGTGCTCTTTTGTGTTCCTCCGCCCTCCCCTCTTCCCTTTCCCCCTCTTTCTCACTGGTGAGAGAGATTAGGCATCTCCAGCAGTTCTTCCTGAGCAGTGGGGGAATCCAGCTGTGTCATCTCTCCCTGTCTGACTTCCTGGTGGCTGGAATTAGCATAAAGGAAAGTCTTTCTCCTAGGAGAAGTTGCTGCTTGGCTCTGTGCCTGGCAGGGCAACCTACTTTTTGCTGTCAGTTGATAGGTAGAGAGTGTGACTTCGGCTGTGGTGACCACCCTGAGTGGGTCTGGGCTGAGACAGTCCTCAAGGCCCTGAAGCTCTAAGCCCCTGAGGCTAGGGCTGAGCCAGGGCTGCAGGGAGCATAGCTCGCTCTATTTCTACCCCTTTCTATTTCTGTAGTCCTATTCTCTCTGCTTGACTAAGCCCAGCATCAGATGTCATTCCCTGTGTCAACTGGCTATAGACTACAGAAACCTACAGATACCGGTGGGTGTCCAATCTAGGGTTGTTCCAGACAGAACTGAACCCCACATTTAAGCACTGTGACTCTTCCTGGCCTTCGCTGTCATATCCACCTCAAGATTGACAAAGAATGACAGTTATCTCTTTCCTGGGCAATCCTGACTGCCAGAGAACACTTGAACAGAGGAGCTAAGGATGGGTTGCATCCCCATATCCTCAAAATACTTTGCCCACCAAATGCCAAACACTGAAGTTTGACTATATTGAAGGTATTCATAATTGGCATGCAAATTACCCTAACTGGGCAAAATTGTCTAACACAAAGACTATTTTATAATAAAGCTTTGAGTATAACTGCACACATATGAATGTTTACAAGACATGATGAGTGGTGACCACATGAAACACATTAAGTGAAAAGAACGTAGGATGCTATAGGGCCCAATTGTAAAACACAACATACAAAGAGAATATAGGATACTGCAGAGCCCAGTTGTTTCCCCTCTGGATGTTAAGGCAGACTGGAAGCTTTGGCTCATTGCCACCCCACATCATAGTGCAATATCTTACTCTACACAGCTAACTGGGGCAGGTGAATAGAAATTTAAAATTTCAAGAATATTTTTCTATTGAATGTTTATCCTTTTTTTTTTTTTAATTAAAACGAGTGCCCAATTGAAAAATTAAGTTGTGCTATTGTGGTACAGGTCCTTCTGTTGGATGCCTCTCCCTGCTTATGTATGTGTGCAAGCCTTGACCTTCAGAGCTCACAGTTAGTGATCTTCAGTGCACACAAAGGACATTTCACTCTCCCTCACTGCTTTCCAGGACCATTGTCTGCTAACCACTCAGCTTCCTTTTGACCAGATGAGAAGAAAGTAATCAGCCAGTGCCCTGGTGAGGCACAATTAATGTTACAGTAATAGAACAATAATGCTGCCTGAGATGGGGACTTTGAAGTCTCCCGATGAAAGGCTCACAGAAGTACTGCTGCCTATTAGTAGCATCTCATCTTCAAAGCACTTTGTAAATATTAACTAATGAGCACTGGACACTACCTTCCCCTCCTCAAGGACCAACCTCTGATGTGAGGTGGGACTTGAATACAACATTGCTTCCTGATGTGGAGGCACAGAGACCTACCCTCCCACTAGCCAGCTTTGGTTTCCTTGCAAGGCTATGCCAGTCACCAGGGGATGCAGCCTGCATTGTCCTCTTGGATAGGGCAGGAAATTGAAACACAACAAAACTGAACCAGCCAGAGCCACATATGTGATTCTGAATCGTTTACAGAATCATTTACATCGTTTTTAGAAGTGAAGATAGATAGATGAAATTAATTTAAGTATTTAGTTAACTCAATATATCAGAGATATTATCATTTAATTGAGTTGTTAATATAAATTTGTCCAAAAATATTGTTTTGCCTTTTTTAGGTTATATCACTGCATGTCTTGTGCTTAGAATACATCTTACAGTGGGCTGGGTACACTTCAAGTGCCCAGCGGACATATGTAGTGAGAGGCCACCATGTAGGGCAACACAGAGCTGGACTTCTTTGAGAAAGAAAGCCTGGATATTTGGCCCTGAAATTTTGGGCCACAGCCCATAGTTTATGGTCAAGCATGTGGCCTACAGTTTAGTAGATGGGACATCAGACCCTGACCTAACACTTGAGTTCAGTTCCCTTGCCTAGAATGTAGGGAATGTTCCTAGTGTCAGCATTGTGATTTATGAGAGTACATAAGGTTGCTTCTTCAGGGTACCAGTGAACTTAGAGTTCAGCATGCGGTGATAAGAGCACAGCTGTCATCACTACTGACACAGGATGATGAGCTTGTTTTCAGAGGCCTGACTGCCTCATCTGCTGCAGCCACCAGGGGTTCATTCCATATCTGTCTCTGCACCTAGCCTGGTGTGGGCTGTGAGATCAAGAGATAAATTCCCACAGCCTTGACCCAGGCAAGATCTATGGACTATGTTTACTTAGTCCTTGGCCAGGCCAAGGGACCTTTAGAGTATTGCTTGGATTGAAGACAGAAAAGGTGCATTGGGTCCAGGGCCTGAAGATTTTTTTCTGCAATCATATTTCCTTATGTAGTTCTTGCTGACCTATTTCAATTATTTTCCATTGTCTGACTCATCTTAAAACGTCTAAGCCTCTGTAATGAAGCAACCTTCAACTTGACACTCTCTCTTCTTCCGGGGATGTAGGCTGCTGCATGCACCATGGGATGTGTCCCACTGTCTTCATTCACCTTGCTTCCCAACACAGGCTGGGATAACGCTTTTCTACCTTGACAGCCAGCTGCTGTGTCAACTTAACCCTGGCAACTGCAAGATCTTCTTTCACTTTATTATTCCTGGCCTAGCCACTAGAATGTGTGTGCCTCTCTACTGGTATATCTGTAGAAAAGGATCCAGTGACGGGAGTACAGGAGGACAGCAATGTGGTTGTATGGAAAGCTCCTACTCCTGCACATGTACAATAGGATGCTAGGAGCTCTCTCACCTGTGGATGAGGTTTCTGGATGGAGTCTACACTACCAGTGAAATAGGAAACAGCCACAGTACAAGGTGGTCCACATCTAAAGAACCCACTCTGGATGCTCCTGGAGACATGAAATTTCACAACTCAAGAAGTAGAACACTTCCTGAAAAACCTAGATATCCTGATACAGAAAGACCCAAAATATTAACATTTGGATCAAGAGTGTCCCCCCAAGGGCCATCTGTTTACAGCTTGATTCCCAGCCTGTGGTGTTCTTAGGAGGTAGTGGAACCTTTAAGAAGAGGAATGTCTTAGATCTTCAGGAGCCCTTAAAGAAGGTAGTGGGATCCTGGTGTCTTTCTCTTTTGTCATAACCTAAGCATAAGGTATGCAGGTAGCCATCACATTCTCTAATAATCCTTGTAATGTACTCCCTCAACACAGTTCCAAAGCAACGGGGCTAATTAATCATGGATTGAAACCCCAAAACTGAGTCAAAGCAAACCTTGCCTCTTTATAGCACCTAGCCTAGGCAGGTAGTACAGTCATAGAAAGCTGACTGCCACGGCTGGCTTAGTGCTGGTCTTGTCTTAGTCTCCTGTCAATGGCGAGGAGCTATGTGGACAGAGACCAATTGACACTGCAGTGGTACAGACACGTTAGAATATTGCAGGTCCACAGGATAATTATCTCATTTCTGGCTAGCTTTAGTCCCCTGAATAGCTATTCCATGACCACTTCTGTGTCAGAACTAACATTCTGTGACTAATAGATAAAAACCTCTGGACTCTGTTAACTGAGCAGACCACCAGCCTCCACTAACCCCAAAGCTAAGAATGTTACCAGATAGGATCTGAAGCCTATAGAAGCACCCCCATCTTGGAGTCACCACCTCTCTGATATACCCACCAATGTACTTTTAAACTGCCTCGATTTATAATATTCGTTGTCCTGTAAAGCTATAAAGCTTCATGAAAAGGCTTCAATGTTTGAACATGACATGTAGGTTAAGCTAAATCTGTGTTTCTATGTCATAGTCAGTGAAATTTGGCTCTAGAATAAGTGCTTTCTAATTCATTCCGAGGTGAGAGCTCGCGTCTTTTGACATGCCAGTTTCACAGTTGTGGCTGTGACTAGTCAGCTCCTTTCCACATATGTGCATATATGAGTGTGTGTCTATATACAGGGCCTTGCTGTGTAGTTGTCAATGGCTGCTCACCATATAGCCTGAGGTGGTCTTTACATCACAACAGTCATCCTGCCTCAGCTGATAGAGTACTGGGATTACATGTGTGAAACACCAAGCCTGGCTCAAAAGTATGTTTTGGTCTGACCAGGGTTAGGGCCACACAAGCAAAATTGAGGCATCCCCTGAATGCGAGCTCCATTTCAGGGCAGCTTTTTCAGGCAGTACAGAACACTGGGTCCTGCTTTACACCACGGTGGACCTACAGCCCTGCCTTGATGCTGGTGCAGAGACAATATTCCTTCGGCCCTGCATGTTGAGTTGAACGTGTCTGCTACCTTCCCCCTCTTCTTTGCATGTTGTTTTCCTATGTGTACTCTGATGACCCTCTCCCCTACAAACGCCTACTTATGGCCCTGGTATGACATTTCATGCCTCTAAGAAGAGTAGGTAGATAGCAAAAGAAATCTATTTTCTAGGACTTTCTTGGGTTTCTGACTAATAGGCCCAAATGGGTCTGTCACTGGGGGAACTTTATAGAAACACACACACACACACACACACACACACATACACACACACACACACACACACACAACCACAAAATGCAATGGATCCCGCATGTAGAAGTATGTGTGGGAAAAGATAGTGTGGTTGGGGACAGAGATTCTTTGTGACCCCTGAGGTGTCCAGCTAAAGCCATGAAGCCCATGAAGCATGAAATTTGATTATGCTTATCTTGGTGCACAGCCCTGAATCTGCTGCTGGTCATTCAATTACTAAGCAACCTCTGCAGATGTCTCAGTGGTGGTTAATACAGCGTTGGGAGAACACTTGTACCTGGCGGTACCTCTGGCCTGGCAATAGCCCTTCTGCACTGGGGAAACAAGCTCGCTCTGATGCTGCACTTCAGTGATTCTGGAAAATGGCTGGATGCTTCCTGACGATTTCAAAGATATCCCCAGATCAAATATGGTATTTAAACAGCTTGGAGAGATCCCAAGACAACGAAGGAGTTTGGAGTATAAGGCCAGGTAGGATGCACAGAAGTAGCATAGTGCTATTTAGTATGGAGATGAGGGATGGTGGATGACTTCAGATGTATAGAAAGACTTGGAATAAATGGGTATCACTTCTGTGGCTGCACTTGGAGGCAGAAAGGAGGGGGGATGCAAAAGCTTCATGTAGTCCCTGATGATCAAAAACAGAGACTTCACTGAAATGCCTTCCTCTTGTTCTTCTCTGCTTGCTGGTATTTACAGTTGGTGCCCCCTTCCTGTGGTTCTTGCATTTCTTTCTTTCTTTCTTTCTTTCTTTCTTTCTTTCTTTCTTTCTTTCTTTCTTTCTTTCTTTCTTTCTTTCTTTCTTAGATATTCTCTTTATTTACATTTCAAATGCTATCCTGAAATTTCCCTATACCCTACCCCCGCCCCTGCTCCCCTACCCACCCACTCCTACTTCTTGGCCCTGGCATTCATTCCCCTGTACTGGGACATATATAGTTTGCAAGACCAAGTGGCCTCTCTTCCCANTGATGGTCAACTAGGCCATCTTCTGCTACATATGCAGCTAGAGACACGAGCTCTTGGGGTACTGGTTAGTTTATATTGCATTTCTATGTCAAGAGATAGTGATGATACGCAAGAACTAGCACATTTTCACTGGCTAGTGGGGGCCTGCCTTGTGTGATATGGAGAGGGGGTGCAGAGTCCCCTACACAAATTGTTTAGTGCAATATTGTCATTGTTTTTCTCTTGATGTGGCAAGATATCAAAGAAACCAATGGAAGGAACTGGGAGTTTATTTGGCTTACAATTTGATGGCATAATCCCTCATGGGAAGAAGTCATGTGGTGGCAGCAAGTGGAAACTACTGGTCACACTGCACTGGTCACAATGAATGCTGGAGTCAGCTTCATTTCTCCTCTGCATTCAGTCCATGACTCCCAAACTCCTCATGCCAACCTCATTCAAGGTATGGGTTGCATCTTCAGGTTGTATCTTCAGCTAAATTTCTCTGGACATATGCTCATAGGCACATGCAGAGATGGGATCCTAAAGACAGTCAAGCTGAAAAGTTAACTAGTACAAGCAATGACAAAAGATTTAGCTATTATAAATAAATGAAGTCTGAAGTGCATGTGGTGTGTGCAAGTGCAGATGTGTGCACAAGCATGCACACATATGTAGAAACTGGAAAGACCTGTGGTGAAATGATGGGGTTTGAGAAACATTGTACACTTCTATCAGAATTCAGCAAAGACAACAATCCTAATCCCAGACCAGGTGTTCTTACAGGCAAGAACATCAGTTTTGTGAGCATCACCCCTCTTCCTGTCACAGTCCACACAGGCAAATGTTGCTCCGCTCTATAATTTTTTAGTTATCAAACACTCTGGGTACAAGTGAAAAGTCAGAGACTGACTTTCTGCTATTTCCCTGAGGCCTTTGCAATGCCCTTGGGAACCCACAGGCATCATTGTTTTTTTCTTAAGCCCCATTGTGAGGATGCTAGCATTACATTGAGGAAAGTCAAATTATCAGAAGATTAATATTGTTATATGACAGACATCAAAGACAGGTGCATAAAAACCATAGAAATTCATTAAGACTCCAGTGGTCCTGGCATTGAAGATGGTAGTACATGCCTATAGTTTTCATTTCCTGGGAGGTTCAGTCAAGGATATTAAAAGCCCAAGGCCAGCCTGGGTTATGTCGTGAGCCCCCTGCCTCAAAGCAACAGCAGTAACAACAAAATACTTGAAGACTTAAGTATTTCACACAATACTTAAACAAAGAACATTGCATTCTGAAGATGAGGAAAAATAGATCTTGAGACAGAAAAGATGCAGGGGGCTAGGAAACCTGTGACAGAAAGTTATAGAGGATACGTGTTATTGAGTTGGCTTTTACAGATTCAACTCACCATCCATCTTCTGTATCTTGACATAAAAACTGTTCTTGGTACTCTTTTTTGGCTCATGGAGAGCATTTTTCAAACAGAAAACTTGTGTCCCATTTTTAAATAGAAATGAGGAAGGCAGAAATCCCTTCTTGTATGTGATATTTCCAGTTGCCTACATCTCAAAATAAGCAACAGACCAAAGTGTCATATTTTGAGATGTCGTGTTTTGATCTTCATTACCTCTTGTCTAGAAAGAATGAAGCAATGACTAAGGCATTCAGATGTGCCTTTTTCTAGGCTGTAAGTTCAGCGCATTTTGTGGGGTCCATAACTAGGGTAGGTAGAGTCGTACAAAAGTTACAGTTACTATTTTGGAAAGTCATTTAGCAGTTATGTGAACTAAGACCCACATTTGTAGGTTAAGTGCTATCCATGATCACCTGCAAGGCCAGCTTAGAGAAAGATCCCCAAAACTTCCTATGACTCAGGTGCCATGGCTGTGGAAGCAGGTGTTATTTAGCTGGAGTCAAATAACCCCCTTGTGCAGTTCCAGCCACAAAAGCCATATATCCTAATTAACTGCAAATGCCTAGCTCATAAAGCTGTCAGCACCAGGCTCTAATGTCTGTACTTTTAATGATGCATTTGATTAGGAGGCAATTTTATTCCCTTGATGATACTCAGACTTGTTTGGTAAGGGTTTCTTTTTTTCCACCTTTTCTCTTCTGATTGGGTTATGTATGAAATTGTGATTTCTCAAACCATTCAGTAAGAAGACAAACGAGTCTATCAAAGCAATGTTCTCATACCTCCTCAGCACCAGCCATTGATGTATGTGTGTGTGTGTGTGTGTGTGTGTGTGTGTGTGTGTGTGCGCACACACACACACACACAAGTACCCCTGGGCACAAGTTCATGCTGGGCTACATTACAGGATTAATGGAAGAATTAGTGTTACTTATTCCATGAGGGTTCTATACCCGAAGTTTTCATTTCTGACCTAAGATTCTTTTCACATCAGATGAGGGTAAACAATTGGAATGATTTTATGTCATGTAGAATGGGTTGCAAATGGATGCATGTTCCTTCATTTTGCTAATATCTCAGAATAAGAATAGGCCTAGAGGATATATTTCTGTTGATGGTGTCCTGAGACAATTTAAGATATTGTCACCTCCATTAGGAACCATAAGTAATTTGAAAGGAAACTCTGGTCGGAATCCAGTGCTTTTTCTACCATCCCTTCTGCTTCTCACCAGAGTCCTTTCATCTATTTTCCTTGGAAGATAATCCTGGAGCTAACAACACTGCAAGTCTCTTTCTGCAAAAAGGATATCTAAGTAGCTGCTGGGATGTTGTCCAGATATGTGTCTGGACAGCTGCGGACACCCTTTCTGTTGTGAAAAAAACGTTCCAGATGATGAAAAGGTGACCAAGATTCTAGACTTCTGAGTAGACCCAGGAACCACAATAAACTGGATTTGATTCCTTCTCTTCCTCTCCTTAGCCTCTGTCTGGTTCATGGCTCATGATGGTGTCAGTAGATGTCATCAGGTAGGGTCAGAAGCCTGCTGTACTGTGTGCCAACCTGCTTCCTTTCCCCTTCCCTTACTCCCTGCAGTTTCCTTCTCTTTTAATAAAAGCAGCTAATAATCTTCAAGGATTTCTCTTTGCATGTCCTTGACATATATTGTGCCTTTTTAAATTTAACATGTAGTATAGATTCAGTGGGTACAGGGTCACAAAGCTAGAAGCAAGGGACTGCAGGTCTAAGAGCTAAGGTCTCCACACACTGTTTCTTGTGTTCCACAATGTATTGCTAGGAAGTGTATGGTGTCAGAGCTGAGTATAATGAAGAGGCCCTAAGTAGTAGGAGATCCTGACTTGGAATCCCAGAAGAAGGGCAGTTCTCCAGAACTGCAGCTGAATATTTGCTGTCACGGTTTCCTGGAACTCACAGAGAAATCTGCAAATGCTCTGGAGTGCTCATCAATCTCTGTGTTCTGTTCTGAGGGTGAAGATCTAAAGGGTTGTATGGTATTGATATGTGAAGGGATTGGATTCCAGGTTTTGGGGCCAGTGTGCAATCAAGGAAAGAATGAATTTTGCCTGTGTTCACTTTGGAGCTTCACACCTATTCACCAGTGTTCTCTCTTGAGCACATTTGACCTGGGAGCTTATACTTCTAAGACATCTATGTCTGGAGAAAATTGATGCTGTATGTTATAACAGACAGGGAAGGGCTCATGACCTTGTAGTGCTTTGCATTACATCTCTGCCCTGATAATATCTTCTTGTGTAGCTAGCAGGAACTTGACACATGGAGACAGAAAGCCCTTTATTATTAAGTCTGTTTGCAAATGTGTGGAAAATCTCCCATAACATGCCCTGGTTATGACAGTGGGAGATAAGGATCTACATCATAAGCTTCTAGAAGCTTCTTTTTTCCTCGTTCCTCTCTTTTCTTCCAATTGCGCACATTTCAGACATAGCACAGCTCTCAACACCAGATCACCAGACTCACAAAGCTGTGTGTGCAACATAACACTTTGGGAAAATAGACAGCTCCAGTTCCTGGGTGCACCCTTCCTTCAGTAAATGGGCTACCGCTGACCCATGAGAGATCAGAGGGAGTGGACAAACTGTGACCGGCAGAGGCATGAACAAGGTCCTCAATTGAGTCATGATGGACAAACACTTTCACAATGGGAGGAGCCAGGCAAATAAGTTCTGACAGAAAAAAAAAAATCTTACAAACTGAGCCGATTTTGTTACCTGTGCGGTTGGGTGTAGGAAGACTGGATGCAAGTCCCCTGAGAAAGCCTCGTTGTGTTCAAAGCCTTGCTGCTTCCCCTCAGACCAGCCTTCCAAGTCTCTAGGGAAGTACCAAGGGAGAGAATGCGGAGAGCATCCACTTAGGGTTCCTTAGCGCCCTGGATTCCTGACTCTACCCCCTCACTAGTCTGCTTTGCCCTTCTCTGTAAGAAAGCAGATGCTCTAGTGCATGATCTCCTCAGGAGGTGGTGTCACCTGCTCCTCTGTGTGCTCCTGGCCCCAGGAGACCACACCTCCCTACTACCACATCCCCCACTGAGTCTTACACACCGCTTGAGTTAAAAAAATAGTATTTTATGGGATGGAATAAAACACCCTGCCTCTGATGTTTTGATAATTAAAGTAGAGCAAACTGAAAACTGACAGACAAAGAAGAGAAAGGATATAGGGAAGTGCAAACTCGGGGAGAGGGGAGCATGGGACACCCAACTCCAAAGATGGGAGTCTCTCTCTCCTCTCTCTCTGTCTCTGTCTCTGTCTCTGTCTCTGTCTCTCTCTCTCTCTCTCTCCTTTCTCTGTCTCTCTGTCTCTCTCTCTCCTTTCTCTGTCTCTCTGTCTCTCTCCTCTCCCCCCATAGGGGGAGAGGTAGTCAAGTCTACAGGGTAGTTTGGAAGGAGACAAAATGGCTCTTAGGAAGATAGAAGAGCAATGGCCTGGTCCAAGTTTGTATTTGCTGGGAGTGGACTATCCACTCCAGCCTTTCTTTCCGTGAGTCTGTTCCTCTGAGGCATCTTTCCTTCACACTGACTGGGAAACTTCATAGAATCCATTCTCAGGAGGGAGAGGAAGGAGAACTGAGCTTGGGGAAGTCTGTGAGACCTCTGCTCCTTCAGTTGAAAGCTCTCAGCATCCCACAGTGGCATGCTTTGGAAGACTATCTTCAGATCACCCACATTGTCTTCACACTTGTGTGAAAATTCACTCAGTTCTCCGTTCAACAAATGTCCCTTGGCAGCTGAATGCATGTGTTAGGCCTTGGGAGCCCAGTGAGTGGAAATGTATAAATGGGATATGTTGAAAGGCCTTTTTTTTTTTTTTTTTTTTTTTAACTTCATGTGTTAACCCTTGTTATTTTTTCCTATTCTGGGTTAAAAAAAAAGAATCTCGGTAAGGCATCTTTGTGAACTAGCCATTAGAACTCAGATGTTGCTTAGACAATCTGCGCTGATGAGGTACTTCTGATATCTCTTCACACAATGCAAGCCACACAGCCAGCCACACAGAGAAAAACAAGCTCATTGTACCTACTAAAGACTGGGCTGCCCTGGGAGAACCTCCAAGAAGTTGTCCATAAGAGATGCTAAAACCAAGCGGGTCCATAAGAGATGCTTGGTATTCGACATGCGGGCTTTGGGATCAGAATTGCCCTTTAGTAAGGAAATACATTTTAATTGAATGCTGGACACCCTGTCTTTGCTCCAGGCCACCAGGTAACTGATTTGACATAAGACAAGCAATTAACCAAGGCAACTCAGCTCTCCTCAGGCACCCTTTGCTTTCACTCTCCTGCCCTGGGCTGCTTCTGAACTGACCTGCTCCAGGGTAAAGAGAAAGTATCCCCCAGGCTCCCTGGAGTCTTTCTGATGTGAAGGGCTGGGAGGGAGGTTCCAAGGCTTTTAAGAGTGTTCCAATGTGAGCTTTTGGTTTTCAAACTGAGACCGCAGCACATGAAGAATCTCCCACGTGGACCCAAGGCTTAAAGTCACCACCGTCTCTTTAAACTGATATCCCTTCCCTGAGCCTGTTTCTCCTGGCCCAGCCTGGCTGGTGAGAGCGAGTATTTTAAAGGGACAGATTTAAACCCTCTCCATACGTGTAATACAATCACTTCTCAAGAGCATTCTTCTGGTTGAGAAGCTGAGAAGCCCCCCACCTCCACCCTTAGCCCCACCACACTCACACCCACACCCATACCCCCATTCCCAGGGCCCCGGTCTTTTATGCACTGGAGATCATGAGCAGCAAAAAGAGGACTGTGAAGCAGGTCCTGCAGCAAGGAAGGGAGGCCAAACTGGCTAGCACAGGTGTTGGGAGCTCTGTACAAACTGGCCATGGTGAGCACCTGCATGGGGCTTGCTTGCCGCCTGGCTGAATGCAGGTTCTGAGTGGATTTTTGCGTGACTTTGAAGACTGTCTCCATGGTGCTATTTATATGACGGTGATCAGTGAAACGAGAGGCAGAAGCAGATAGCCTGGAATCACCCTTCAGGTTAAGAGCTGGTACTGTGAGGCCTTTGCCAGCTTCAACTGGACAAGACTTGGCTCCCAGAGCTCTGTTGCAGAGGTCATCTCCAGCTTTCAACTGCGGGTTTGCATCTACCCTGCTTGCCTTGCTGCTCTATGAGGGGAATCAAAATCAGGACTGTCTTGCAAACACGTTGTGAAATACTGAACTGTGCAAAGGAAAGGTGTGTGTGTTTATATGAACTCAGCACAGGGAAAGGCCAGGGTCAAGAAGTGGGAGTGGGTGGGTAGGGGAGCAGGGTCGGGGGGGAGGGTATGGGGAACTTACAGGATAGCATTTGAAATGTAAATAAAGAAAATATATAAAAAAAAAAAAAAAAAGGTGCATGTGGAGCCACAAATCAGCGATGGATGTCGTTGCACCATCACAGTAATGCTGACTGTCCAGGGCCAGTTTGGTGTTATATCTCATTATCTTTTTAAGATGTTTTATTTATTTTCATATTTTTGCATACAAGTGTATACCCGCACAAACATTGTGTGTGTATGTGTGTGTATGTGTGTGTGTATGTGTCTGTATGTGTGTGTGTGCGCACGCATGCCTGTACATTTAAGCCCTTACAGCAAGAGGTACAGGTGTATGTCAGTTACCCTGTTTGTTAAATGGGTGCTGAGATCCAAACACTGGTCCTCATGGTTGCACCCTTAACGACTCCTACCTGATGAGCCATCTCTCCAGCCTCCCAGTTGGGTCCTCTCTATTCGTAGGTAGTGCATCTGTGGCCATAAGCAAGGGCAGATTGAAAACAAAACCAAACCCAAAACATTCAAAGCTTCCTCCACAGATATGGGAAATAACACAGAGACCTGCAACTGGACAATGCGTAGAGAGTGTGAGGATTTGAAATGCCTGGTCTTAAATGAGATGCCTTCATCAAATTCTCCTCAATGTTCAAAGAAAGAGGCAGGTGAGGTGCAAGAAAGATTGTAAGAGCCAGAGAAGACAACAGCTACCAATGAAAGCAGTGTCTTCCAGGTAGAAAGACAGCAGCAATGTACGGAAGAGCTCACACGGACTGTGGCCTAGTGCACAGGGACTGCACAGGTTCAAGCCAGACAGGGCCCCAGTGCTGACAGGAAGTAGGAGACCCAGCTTCCATCTCTAACCAAGAAGTTATCTTTAGTTACCATCTACATGCAAAAGAAAGTTAGTCTTCTCCAATGACATCACTAGGCGTATCAACTACACTTAAAGGTAGGCCCAATGCCTAGCAGTAGTAAGCCAACACAAAATAAATGTAATGAACACAAAATACATTTGATGATATTTTTCATAGACTTTTTTTTGTCTCATATTGCTTTGTTTGGCCATTTTTAATTTATTGGTCTTTGGCTTTTATAATGTGGTTTCTGATGTTTTTTGCGGAGGTTGTTGGTGGGCATATTTCTCGTGATCTTATTTTCTTTTTAAAAACTTTGATTCGTTAGCTCCATTTTTTTTTCTTTTCATTTCTGAAAGAAGGAGAAGGAAGGTGTAGGGTTGTGTGGGGAGGCGAAGAGGATCTGAGAGGAGCTGGGAGAGGGGAAACCATGATCAGAATATGCTGTATGAATAAAGGTATTTTCAATGAAAACACACTTTTTAAAAGCAAAAGGAAATAATCAAAGCAAAAGTCCATGTATATAACGACCCTATAGACGTCCGTGTCATTCAGTGATGCCGCCATTCACACAGTGTTTACATAGTACTGGGGGATATAAGGCATCTAGAGATGAGTTAAAGTATACAGTAGGATGTTCACAAGCTACATGTAACTACCCTGTAGCTAGCTATAAGAAACTTGAGCATCTATGGATTTTGATGCCTGTGTGGTTTTGAAACCAATCCTCAGCTAACACCAAGGGCCAATTACACTGTGATGAAGGAAAGCGGCACTGAAGTCCCAAGGATCAAGGCCCCCTGGCCTACCTTGTTTCTAGCTCACTGAGCTCAATTCCTGGAGTCTTACCCTAGTTTCTGGCTTCAGGACTTTGATGCTGGGTGAGCCTGACACCCAAAGCCTGTGACTCTAGAGCTAGCTCCTGACCTCAGGGCATCTGAGATGGGAAAGACTAAGTCCTTGACTGTGTCCAAGACAAATTGGACCCACTCCTGCCCATGTGGACGAGAACGATTTGGGAGAGCATATGGCTATGGTCATTGTTGGGCTCCCTAGATGCCCTTCAGGCTGGAGGGACCAGCACTTCCAGACAAAGCCACAGGGAACCCAGCCCAAGTGGGGTGGTGAGGCATGGGGAGGGGGGGAGACTGTCATTTTTCTCCCGTTGCTTTAAAATCCTGTGATTTCCTGAGCAATTCTGAGGTTGCTGGCTGTGCTTCGCAGCCACCGATCTATTTAAACTTTCAGCATTAGAGATCTCAGCAGTCTGTCCCAGGAGGAAATTACCTCCCAATTCAAGTAAGCCAGGTGCCCTCTTGAGACATGTGAGATTCGTGTCCCCAGCATAAACCTCCCTCTTTTCAAACTGGTAGACGGCAGTCTATAGGCCTATTACTGGAAATAGATGCATTTGCGAATTTCAACATCCTATTAGTGGTGATGATCTGACAAAATCATGAGAACGGAGATATTTGGGTGTGCAGCTGACAGCTGATTTACGTGCTAAGATGGCAGAGAATGTAGACTGTGTCTCCAGAGAAGCCTTGGAGGAGCTGTGCAGGGTACAGGCAGGGTGAATCTGGGTGCCACTGGTATGGCATCAGCATCATCCTTGGAGTTCACACGGACATTTATAGGATGTTGGTACTGATACAGAGGGGAGGTGTCCAGTCTCGCAAAGACAGCGACCATTGCTTATATACCAGTCTCCTTGAATCAGGGCTGAGCTGACACAGTGACATCAACCAAGGTACATTTCTTTTCCTCAGATGTAATAATTTAACTGAAACTGATGAAATAAAATATATTTTAGAATCATTCTCTGTCCCAGTGAGATTGGAGCATGACAGGAATATATTGAGTTATGAACGTTTAAATGTGGTTGTCAAGGTGTCAAGGGATTCATCCCCTCTCCCAGGATGCTGAGCAAGACAAAAAGGACTGCTTTTATCAACAGGGCCATTCAGGGTTCCTCCAGGCTATGGGACCATTTAGCCAGCATCTTCACTTTCCTTTTCCCCCCAGAGCAGAGTTACCTTAGTCTATATTGGCATTTGTGCTTGCTCAAGCTCCATTCATACAAAAAAAAAAAAAAAAAAAAAAAAAAAAAATTGAATCAGGCCCATTAGTTTGATTTCAGTAGAGATAGGGAAGGTAATGGATTCCAGGGTTGCTTGCCATTTAATTTAGATGTTAAAATATTGCATGTGATTGACCTAGATCCATCACTGTGCCTGCCATAGTAAGCTAGAAAGGCATAGCAAAGGATGTTGGCAGCTTTTGCAGCTTATCACTTGGGAAACATCTGGTTAACTCAGGGAAGATAGCCATAAGTCCAGATGGAATTGGGGGTTCAAGAATGAGGTTGGAAGGAGAGGTTGTCATTGTATGTTTTATTAAAACTATCATCATTTAAGTATGCTAAAAAGAGGGCTTCATCCTGATTGGAGTATAACACTGCATGAACAAACACAAAACAATTTGCAAGGCATTTTCTGTATCGACTACATCTATAGTATATAGACCTATGGGTCTGGTCCAGCGCCTGACTCAGGGAAGGGACTAGGACTTGTGAAGACGGAAAATGTCGATAGAAAGGATTGAGAATTGGAATAGGATATAAAAAATATCTTCTATCTATTCCCCAGCCCCAAAGAACTCTGCAGTCAGCACAGAAAATTTCCAATCCCACATCTGCCACCTATCCTGGTGCAAATGCCCTAGACTCTCTGTAATGGCCCTCCTCTGTAAAAGTTCAGCTGCAGAATACATGCTTCAAGGAGCCATGTGTTGAGCTGCAAGCAGCTCGGTGGTGGCACTTTCTGAATGTGCATGAGGCTGCGAGTTCCATCCTCACAGTAGTCAAACAGACAGAGCCACTGGAAGATTTAATGACTTGCTACATAGACAGCTCTCTGAAAGATATTTAATATCGATTATAAACACTTACATGTTGATTGCCATTGTTATTAAATGGTGTTGCCACCTTGCTTTGCATCAATCAGTTTCGTTTTAAGAGTTATGAATCTAGGTCAGGAGATAGCTCAGTCAGTACAGTGCTTTCAAGGTAGGCACCAGGACCTTTGTGTGATGACCAGAGCCCATGGCAAAAAGCTGGGCACCGTGGCATATACTTGTCATCCTAGCACTGGCAGGCAGAGCCTGAAGTCTCACTGCCCATCCATACTAACCCAATTAGCTAGCTCCAGGCCAAAGCCATACATTGACAAAACAAGAGAAAAAAGTACCTTCTGATGAATGACACCTCACCTCAAATTATCCTCTGATCCTCACATACAAGCACATACATGCAAAGATGCAAACAAACACACGAAGAACTGTGAATCTACTTTGATATAAATTAAGGTCTTTTTTCTTATGCTGCTCTCACACAGGTAAGAAAGAGTCCTCTATCAAATGAGAAAGGCATGGTAGGTCCCTGAGTCACTGAAGCATTCCAACATTCCTCCTTCTGTAGTTAGTTCCTTCTCCCTCTCTAAAGAGTGCTCCCATTTTAATTCTTATTCTCGAAAGATGGGAAACTGAGGCACAAAGAGGTCATTTGTCAAAGATTGTCCAGTTACTAGATAAAAGCTCTTTGGATCTATAGGTATAAGGTGCGCCATCTGTGAGTCTGGGGAGCAGAATTTTGTCCATTTCCATTGCTTTTCTGTTACTATGGTTTTGTGAATCTTTCTGAACTCAAGGTTAGACTAGAAACCAGAATACATCTCCTCTCTTGGCTTTATCTAGTGAAGTGACCTTGGCATCAGAGAATCTTTTCCCTCTATAAATAGCAAAGTATATGATTGCCAAATAAATAGAAGAGTATTTGCTACTGTGTAAATGCTCCAACAAGCCAAGTTATTATTACCGTGTCATCATTATAACAAGAATAATGTGCATTTATGGAATACTTTATGTCCCCCAAGTACTTCATGGCTTTCTTAATTATCCAGCCTATTGACACATTCTAATGGGATAACTGAAAGTCTTTATTTCAAGTCTATGGTGCTGTAAAATTTCAAAGTTCCTCTCAGCTCAGGATGGGAGAACATGGGAGGAGAGACATGGGGGGCTAGCAAGACCCAGTCTAGAAAGATGTGTGAATGAGTTCCTCATCTAATAATACCCGAGAAAGCCAACACCTGATCTAGATCTCATTGGTCTGTGTAAACCCAAAATTAATTACTGGGAGGCCCCCATTTATACTTTTATTGCTCTATTTACATTTTACGAAGCCATCTGGTACTATTAATATGTTCAAAATCAGTTGTCTTATTTGTTACTTTACAACATAAGGAAAAGCTGGTTTTCCTCAAATGGGAGAAACTACAGACACAGGAAGAAGGACTCCAGCCCTGAGCTGGAGTATAAGCAAAGGATCAGCTTCTTAGGCTCCATGTAGGCAGATGTGGCCAAGCTTCTATGGATGTTGGCTATGCTTTTTCAGGCTCAAACACCCGAGGGCAGCTTGGTCCTCTGTACTGAGGGATAATCTGCATCTCCAGGCTGTGCAAACCATGTTAAGAGTGGTACATGACAGGCTGAAGAACAGCAGAACAAGCCCACCAGCTGCCCTCCCTGGGCACCAAGCTTCAAAGAGCACATCCAAACTCTCCCTGTCTCCAGCCAGGCCCATCTGCAAGGGCATCCCAAGGGCCACACACATGGATGGAGTCTACAAGCCATCGTGTTCTTTTTTCTCTTGTTTAGCATCCTTAGGAAACAGCTGAGTGATCCTCTCAGAGGTAGCTTAGGGAGACCAGAAGCCACCATCAGCCAAACTTGGCTTAGGGACTAACTAACGGCAAACTGTGCTTTCCCAAGCTCAACCCAAAATGAGCAGCTGCTGCAGGATTACAGAACATTGGACCTTCTCTGGTTTCATTTTAAATGTTATCTCAGCTGGGCAGTTCTTGCAAATGAGCACTCCCAAACCCACTTCCTTCCCAGCTCCCCTCCTCCCACCAGATACTCTACCCACATATGCTCTGGCCAAAGCCAGGGCCTACAGTGGTGCACATTAGCTAAATTGTGGCTTACTTGCCACTTTGGTGATGTTCCCAGACACGCTTCTCTGGCTTAACACTTGGTTGCTAATGACAAGAACTGGTTGGTCAGATGTGGCTGAAGGAGTTCCTTTCAGGCCAACGTGGCACAAATGAGCTTTGGGGAGCTTTCATCTATAACCCATTCTCAGCCCCTGTGAAAGCTAAGGCAGGGATGCCTGTGTGGGGAATTCGTTTTTTTGTTTTAAACAATAGAAACATCCTACTGCTATAGAAAAACATGTACTATCTAACTGTCTCCAATCAGACCCTGCAGGGTTCAGAAACACAAAACAAAGACTTTCATTGATTGTGTGGAGACAAGGCTAAGGTTTTCTCTTTCTGAATGCTCCCCTGATGCAGTTTCTTCCTTCTGACCCTTGTCCCCTTGTTTTGACGATTCTGCGTTTTTTTTTTCTCTCATTCTTTTCATCCTTCATGGCTACAAGACACCAATAAGGGTAAGTCATTTTTTTTTTAATAAGAAAGAGAAATAATTAAAACAATGCTATGCTGCATTAGTCATCTCTACCAGAAGCTGCAGTTGGTTGATTCCCAAGGCGTGCTATCTCTTTTTCCTTATAGCCTCTCCTGTTTCTCTGTGTCTTCAACAATGCCTCAGACCTGGTTGTCGAGGACTTTCTTATAGAGAACAGTTTCATTTCCAAAGCTATTTCTAAATTTATATCCATTGCTCTGGGTGGTGAGCAAGAACATTGGTTACACCACTGGGCTTGAGGGACAGACCTGTATAGTTGAGTGTTACAGCCAGAGGCTAGACTGTTTTAAGGAGGGTTGATCTTAGCAAAGTACTGAGTTGTACCTGGACTGGAGAGTGCTCAGAATACCCACATCCTGGCTTATGAACTACCTGGGGAGTCTGGGATCACCTAAAAAGCAGATAGACACTCTGAGAAAGATAAACCAAAACCTAACTTTAGCTCCCAGATTATTTCTGGAGTTAAGGCTAGATGCACCTATGTTCTGTGTTGCCGTCACCGAGAAGGACCACAGCCTTGAACACAGCCCAGCCAGCTCTGCTTGGCTTCCAACATTATAAATTATGTAGCTGTCTTCATCTATTATTTAGCATAATTTATTTTGGACATTTGTATCAGCAGTTTGTAGACAAAATAAACCAGATGCCAAAAGGAAGGAGTAGAAGATGAAAATGGGCATGCATGATGAAAGGCAGGCAAGGAGAGGAAAGCCTGAGAAACCTCGTGCTCCTCCATCAGTCAGACAGGAAGGTTTTGATGTGAGGACAGAAAGTAAGGATGAGCGCAAGGTTCTAGGAATAAGAAGGACACATGGTCACTTACTTCTATATCCCTATTTACTCACCTTAGACATTTGGACTTTCCTTGAGGAGTACCAATCTCCCTGGCAACTACATGAATTGCATGATGTAAGAAGCAGCATCCCGCCTCCTCCGCAGCAGCTCATATAATGGATTTGCCACCACGAAAGGGTCTTTGGAGCCCTCCCTGCCTCTTGATGAATCTTAGCAGAACTCACCTCCTTGCTGGCCGACTCCCAGCTCTTTCTCCAATTGCCTAATTGTGTGCGACTGGGGGCTTCTCTCTTATTATTTGGGGTGCCCTCTACCGCCTTTCTGCTGTAATGCGCCCTTCCGGAGTGTCTCTATGGACAGTTTATCATCCTTGAAATGTCTCCTCAGCCCTACCCAGCACTGACCCAAGAGCCAATGGATTTGGGCCTGATATACTCAGACTGATGTCCAAGCCTCTGCTTGCAAGGTGTTAAGTTTGTTTCTGCTGCCCTGGCCACAGGGAGCTTTAGGAAAGAGGAAGGAGAGCCAGGGTTGACTAATGGGGAAAGAAAGCTTCTTCCCATTGCAGGCACAGAAAGCCAGCTCTGTCCAATCAGACTTACCCAGAAGAGGAGAACATTAGGTATTTTTCCTTGTCCTTGGTGTCTACTGTGCTAATCAAGCACAGTTGAAATGACTGAGATCACGGCATCAGTCCAATGGGCTAACAGGATTCCGAGTCCAGTAATTATGAGACCAAATTCACACAGGTCAAAACTCATTAGCCAGCGTATAAAAAAAAACCAGCCTTCTGTATTAACATAATGTTTCCTGCGCAGTCTGTGCTTGTATGTGGTTGACTTAATTCTCATAACATCTCTGAATGTTCAGAGGTTAAGACTGCATTCTCACTCATGAGTGTTTGCCTCCTTTTCTGAGATGCCAACTTATATGGGCAGCAAAAAGAAGCTGTGGCCCTTTGGAGTCAAAAACCACAGAAGAACCTTGGGATTTCCAGGACAAGGCACTACAGGACACATGGATAGCAGCTCATAATTTGTACCTTCTGTCACTGAGTAAGATGTTACAGAAGAAGGCGCTGTGTCCGAGACCATGTCGTCTTGCTGAGACCGCACAGGTAACATATAATGCAGAAGGAAGGCATGTGATGTTCTAGAAGCATGAGACCAAGCCATCTTTAGGGACCCAGATTTCTTAAATGTGCTCTGGCTTGGTAGTCCTGTGTATGAAGAACTAGATGACCTGACCGGCTCACCATCCTGTATCCTCATGAGTAGAACTGCCCATTACGAGCTGCCGAGGGAGCCGTTGATGAGAATGACCAGCTAAAGACTGGAATATTGGCAACAGTCAGGTCCTTGCTGTTTCATACAAAGGATGGCAGCTGCATTCAGGGAGGCCTTCAGAGCATCATAACATAGTTGGAGACTCTAAAAAAAATGGAAAGTTGGCTCAGGCCGTAGCAAAAGATGCTGAATGAGTTCCGATTCCCATTTCCGCCAAGAAAGATGGAAAGACCATATAACAGTGAGGTTAGTCTCAACCGATTTTGAGTCTCTGACTCACTACTGAGAACTGGTGCCCTCCCACAGCTGAGCACAGAAATGCAGTGAAGAACATTTTGTAAAGAAACTGTAAAGGTCATAGGTTCCTTGGCGTGGGTATACTGCTGTGCACTTAGGGGTCCCTGAAGCTCCTTTTGAGCCAGGATTTAAAATGGAGACATAAAGAAGTACCTGCAACTTTAACAGCTGAGAGTTTAGAGAAAGGATATAGTGATGATGGGAGACAATATATACTGTGTGTAGGATTCTAAAAACTGGAAAGAACATTCCTGGGCAGGCAGGCAACTCTTCTGCATAAGGAGGTTAAAACCACTTCAAAATCCTTAGGCTAGTTTCAGGTCTGTAAGGCTCCATGATATTCGCAGATACGTCCTTAGTTCTGACCTCAGGCCTGCCAGAACGCTACAGCATGGGAGATAATTAAAGGCACCTTAGACAGCTCTCTCAGGCCACATGAAGGAGACTGCCCTTCAGAAGAATGGGTGAGTTTTAGTTTTTCAATGATCTTATCCTTGTTTTATTTCCTAATATAGTTCCCAGGTGCATGCCTCTAACAGCTCCTAGTGATTAATCCTGGTGTGACTCACACACAAAACTTGGACTCCAATTGCATTGTTACCTTCTAAGGAACCTAGATGAAGACATCATACAACCTGCTTCCCTGTTATTCCTCTATCAGTGTTCCACTTGGTCCTGGGGACCTGACATATACATTACCAATTTTCCAGTTTAGAAGACAGCTGGAGAAACCCAAATGCTAGACTCCTGAGCCTGCTCACCCACTCAGAATGGTAGTCTTAGGTGAGAAGGAATGAATGGTACTATAATATTGATCTAGGAACAAGGTCAAGGCTTATCAAGGACATATTAGCACTGAATTGATATGATCTTACTGTAACCACTCTGTAGCCAGAATCTGACTAAAATAAGTGAATAGCAACCATTTAAGACATGGTAAGCTGTGTTATTCTTTACTGGCAGTGATAAAGGAATTCATAAGAGTTATAGAGCAGTTAGCAGCATCTGTGATCTCTATCAAATAAATAATATTACCATCACCACTAGCCCTCTATTGGTGACAACCAACAGTTTCTCCAGATATTGCCCAATGTCCTCCAGGAGGCATGGGTGACTTTAGCTGAGAACTCATGTAGTCAAGTAACCCTGAGTTCTTCAATTAGGAGCTTAAATGAAGTCCTTGAACATGCAGCATTTTCTAGGGGCTTGTGGAAAATACCTATTTTTGCACTGCATCCTTAACCACTGAGTAATAATTTCTGCCCATGGCACCATGGAGGTTGTGTTTTAATCTATGCCCCGCTGGGTGATGCTCATTCCTGCTAAAAGTACAGTGTATGCTAGCAACTTGCCACTCGCAGCTCTTATGTTCTAAATTATTATTAATTAAATTAACTAAAATGAGTGTATAATTTCTCAGTAGCTTTGCACACATATCAAGTGTGCAATAGTCACATATAACTAGGAACAATTCTACTCAAGTGGCTCTATCTAGAATGTTTCCATAATTGCAAACATCTCATTGGCTGATATTATATTGAATTGGTTCCCTCTCAGAGGTGTCGGATGGTGCTTGTGGCTATCAGAAAATCTTATAGAATGTTCCCTGGCTATATTAGTGTCTTGCATCGCTAGATAGAGTGAATGGAGAGAAATCTCGGTTCTTTATTTCCTTGTACTTATATGGAGGGTAGTTATAATAACAGTTACCTTCCCAGAGTCTTAGTAATAGGGCAGTTGGGCAGTAAAGCATGATTTTGGGGGTCAATATATAATGTAGAACATTCTGAAGTGTTACATGATGGAGACGTGTTAAAGCTGGAAAATAAACTCATCCATATTCGACCACTACCGGAGACTAAGGAAAGCACAGAAACTTGTGGCTTTGGGCACCTTGTAGAGATGCTAGACTTTATGATGGTGTGACAGAGGCCAGACCTCTCTAGTGGGATTAATAAGTGTCCATATGCAGTTGTTGAATTTAAATGAATGCCATTCCCAAAGCCTGCTGAGACAGTGTTTCTGTTTTCTTTGTGAAACTCACAGAACCACTCCAGTAGCTAAGAATACAATATGATGATCCAAAAACTACAGACCATAACCCAGTCTCGTGGCATCTCCACCTCAGC
Source organism: Mus pahari (assembly GCF_900095145.1). Taxonomy (NCBI): domain Eukaryota; kingdom Metazoa; phylum Chordata; class Mammalia; order Rodentia; family Muridae; genus Mus; species Mus pahari. The sequence continues at coordinate 23,123,859 of NC_034599.1, forward strand.
TGTGGGAGCCCCGAGCACAAAGGTGGCCCTGTGTCAGTCAGCAAGACTGCTTTGACCTCAAGAGAAGCTTGTAGAATAACAGAAAGCTTTGCATGTTCAATGAGACTTGTCCCCTCCCTGGTTCATCTCCTCACAATTAGGCCCGAGGGACTCAATGATCAAGGAAAAAAAGAGACAAGTGCTGACCAGCTGACTGAGCACCCACTCAAGAGAGGGTCTAGGGGGAAGAGAGGCAGCTAGATGCAGGCCATTTCTCTGGTCTCCCTGTGGGTATAGTAGCATCGTGTAAAATGCCCTGCCATTGGATACCTCTTGGATGCTTGCTTGGGTTAAGGTAGGATATTCTGAAATATCTAGTAAGAAGGGAGCTTTAGGGATATTCATCTTCAAAAGGCTCCCCAGGAGCCAGGGCTGATAATATGGTGATTTGTCTGTGAGAGAAGAATAGTTTTATGAGTGGAGGGGTCCCAGCAGGCCACTTATAGGTGAGTTTTCTGGAATGCAGCAAGAGGGGTGCTGTAGCTCACACAAGTAACTAGTCGCTCAGCCTCAAAGGGTAGGCAGAGACAAATGGGACAGGTGAACCAGTGTAGGTGGGCTTCTGACCTGCAGGGGAGGGACCTGTCTGAAGAATGACTAGCAAGTTCCATTGAGAGGATGGATAAAGGTTCCTCATTGACCTGAGTGAAAAACTTAGTGTATAACAGCAATCTGTGGCTGAGCCAAACCAGGTCACCAATCTCTATCACTTGGATTTCTGTGATACACACACACACACACACACACACACACACACACACACACACACACACACACACAGAGTATTTACATGTGTGTATCCATATCGGTATTATTCCTATGGTTTATATATTTATAAATATATCACAAATGATTTCATGCATTCATAAATACATATGAACAAGTATATTTATTTAGATGAAGTTACCTAGGCCAAAATAAAAGACTTGAGGATAAATATAGTTCTAGTTAAACTAGTGATACACATTAATAAATGTTTACACTAATATGTGATTGTCAAAAAAGCCAAGTGTTTGCTCATTCAGTTGAGTTCTACTTTGAATCTCAGCTCTGTCATGATAGAGCCTACCTTCTTGTTTAGATTATAGAATTGAGTTCTCATTTTCTCTATTGTAAAGTAGAAACAAATGTACATGAGAAATGATGTATAGAAAATATGAGTATAGAATGTATACAAGTAGTGGTGACTGTGGGACAATCTTTCCTCTTACTACAACTAATATAAGAATGGGTAACTCAGGGGCTGGAGAGATGGCTCAGCGGTTAAGAGTACTGACTGCTCTTCCAGAAGTCCTGAATTCAATTCCCAGCAACCACATGGTAGCTCACAACCATCTGTAATGAGATCTGAGGCCCTCTTCTGGTGTGTCTGAAGAGAGCAATAGTGTACTCATATACATAAAATAAATAAATAAATCTAAAAAAGAAGAATGGGTGACTCAGTCCCTTGGGTGGAGACTAGAAAAATCAGGGAAATATTCTGGTCAGAAGCTCATGAAATTGTTACAACAAATTCATCTACTTTCTGCTTTCCAAAGGACTCAAAAAAAACGGAACATGCTTTTTCCTTTAAACCAAATTCATCAATTGCAAGAGTGGCTTCTTTCTGTTGTTGTTGTTGTTGTTGTTGTTGTTGTTGTCTTAACTGGTTAGTTACTTGGAGGAATTCCCTGTTGGGGTTTATAAAATACAATTTCTGAGAAGTAAATGTCAGATGCTTACAAAAGAAAGCTTGCCAAGGAGAAGGCGGCCTCGTGTTCCTCACTACCGAGATGTTTCAGAGGCCAAGGCCATTGGCTGTGGGCATTTTACTATCAGAGGAAGGTTGTACTTTGTATTTTCTGAGATCCCCTTGCAACTTGAAACCCACACCTCCTCTGGCATTTTCAGAGGCACCTTCTGAATGTGGTGATAACTGTCATAGCATGAGCAGCCCCCTCCACCTCCATCTCCCGCTCCCGGTGGCCCCTATTCATCAGTTACAAGGCCCTGAAGGAATCAAAGAGTGAGGATGGGAGATTACATACTGGAAATAGGTAAGCTGAAATGGGGCTAGGATTGGATTCAACCAGGCAGCCAGCTTCGTTTAGTGCCGTGTACAGTCTTATTAGGAAAACTCACCCATCTGGAACAGCTCTGACTGTGCTCCGACTGCAAGAAGGGTAGGCTGGACATGCTGCAGGTGCAAGGGGCTTCCCTCCCTCTGCATGCTTTTTATGCCTTCTGCCTGGTTAGCTCACCCTGTTGCAAGCCCACTCCTGCCTCCTAGGTCTGCTTCCTCTGAGCCATCTTCCAGAAGAATTGTTCTTTGCCTCATCAAGAGTCCCTCTGTCAATCCCAAGATATGAAAACTGGTTCCTGCGGACTGAGAGCAGAGCATAGAACCCTCCTCACATGGAGCTTAGTGTTGGTAGAAGTGAGCTTAGGAAGGTGGTTAGGGAGTGCCTTTGAACACTGGCAGCGCAGAGATGTCCTGCTACTGAGCACAGGGGATGAGCAAGCATCCACAATAACATAAGCAGTAGCTGTGAAATCGTGCCTTGTTCGAAACAGTGGCCTCTATGAAAAACAAAACAACAAAATAGTAAATGCTGCTGTCGTCGTAGAGAAAAAGTACTCCCCCTCATTGGTGATGGCAGTATAAAGTATCAGAGTGTGATGGAGGACAGTTTGGACGTCCCTCCAAAGAGTAAAATTAGAACTCTCATATGATCCAACAAGCCTATTTCTGGCTATCTATCTATTCAAAGAAAATGAAGCAAGCATATGAAAGAGATGCTTGAATGACCATGTTTTTTATAGCACTATTTACAGGAACTAAGATATGGAGTCAGTCTAGATGCCTGTCAACAGATAGATAGATGAGGAAAATATCACATATATTCACAATGAATATGGGTAATCCATAAATAACAATGAAATCTTGTCAAAATAAATGTGATTATCTTAGGTTGGTGAGGAGGGATAGGTAGGGTTGCTATGAAAGGAGAGTGTATTTGAAGTAGACAATATCCATTATCAGAAATTCACAATGATTGATACTAATATGTAGAATGAACATATACTAATTACAAATTTCAATTACATAAAATTAAAAAGATAGGGTTTCTGTGATTTTCAAATCTGTAGTCTTGATATTCTCTCTCTCTCTCTCTCTCTCTCTCTCGCTCTCCTTCCTCTCTCTATCCCTCCCCTTTTCTTTTTCCTTCTCCCTCTCTTTCTTCTAAAAAGAAAATATGCCCTTTCCTCATATGTCCCTTCAAAGGTGCACAGCCTTGAATTCTCCCATCCCTTTCTCTGGAGCATGTCTACTTGAGCCTTTGCCTTCTGCGATATGGTAGAGAATTTTAGAGCTGTAAGTGGGTACTTTTGTGTCTATGGCAAATCCTACGTTGTATACTTATGCCATCCTAAAGGCAGCCTTGGCAATTTTCAGATGAAAAATGTCACAGAGGTTTGAGTTTCTGTAATTATCTATTTATATGCTGTGGATGCCCAATGAGGAGTCCAAAGATTGCCTCATTTGCTGGCTATACAGCTGTTCATAAGTAAGGGTAATGTGACACCCACCCTGCATTGCTTCGCAGGCATGGGAAAATTAGTTATGTCACATCTGAAAGCCACTTTACATTCATAGGTCATAAACTGAGAGGAAAAATAACCCAAAGTTTCAGTATTCAATTTGTTTGCTCTGAACCAATTGCAGACTCTTCTGCTGCTGAGAGGTGGTGGGGAAGATGGAAGCAGCTTTTAGGGGGGCTCAAAAGGTGCATGGGATATTAAATAGCTATTAAAAGTTCTGGATGGATAATTTAAGTGTAGATGAGTATGAACTCTACAGATTAAATTCACCTTGAAACACCAGCCTCGAAATGTAGAGAAGGCTGTTTGAAATAAGCACAGTTTGTTTTTCGAAATCTGAAATTTTTGAACAAAATAAATAATTTCAGAGTTTCAATGAAAGCTAAATGCAGTCGTATTCAACTGTCTCTAATCATTTTTCCAATTAAAAGCTGCAATTTAGTAATAATTATACCCACATTAAAATAAACACATGTTTATACACATACTCCACAAAGTATATAAATTTAGCCTAAGCTTTTATAGTCTTTTTATTATAAATTATAGCTATCTATAGCTATATACATCAGTAAAATTTTTGCCAATTATTCTGAAAATGTGGATTAGAACAAAAATCCCTATCATGTAAATAGGGATACTAGATTGTATCCTTTGTATTGTCTATTTCCTGTTGTTGTGGATGATGATGTTATTGTTATTACTATTATTATTAGGGAGACTAGAATGACATGTCTTTTTCTGTGTGCCCTGAATATGATTTTATGTATTGACTTATCTTCCTTTTTTTTCTTTTAATTTATTCTTCTCTCATACAACACATCCCAACCCATTTCCCCTCCCTCCACTCCTTCTAGTCCTTTTCCCAACCCCCCTTTTCCTATAGATTCACTGCTTCTCTATTTCCTTTTAGAAAAAAGAGCAGCCTTCCTCAACTGAAAATTGCATATCAAGATCCAATAAGTCTAGGCACAAGATTTCATGTCAAGGCTGGGCAAAGGAACCCAATAGGAGGAAAAGGGTCCCAAGTGTAAGCAAAGTCAAAGACACCCACAGTGTTAGGAGTCCCACAAAAACAGAGTACTTTATAACCATGACATATGCAAATGATCTTATGCAGACCTATGCATACTTCATGATTGCTACATTAGTTTCTCTGATCTCCCAATATCCCTGCTTGGTTGATTCTCTGAGCCATGTTCTCCTGGTGTCCTCAACCGCTATGGATCCTACAATCCTTCCCCTTCCTCTTCCTCTTCCTCTTCCTCTTCCTCTTCCTCTTCCCCTTCCCCTTCCCCTTCCCCTTCCNCTTCCCCTTCCCCTTCTTCCCCTTCCCCTTCCCCTTCCTCTTCCTTGGGGTTCCTCAAGGTTCATGTAATATTTGTCTCTGGGTCTCTGCATCTATTCCAATCACCTGCCAGAGGAAGCCTCTCTTATGACAATTGGGCAAAGCGCTGATGGAATAGCCTGTTTCTATAGCATATATTACTTTCCAATTATTGCCAAAGACCTTCACTTTAATTGTAATCTGAGGAACAGGCCTGGGAATTACAGGTTTGTTCCACAACCAGTTTGGACAAGGAAAAGCTTATTTTAAATTATTAACCTTTATTATCATCATTGCTCTATTAAAGCCATCCCTTTGCTTGATTTTAATGTGTTCTTTTGGAATTTGTATATGGTGAGCAATATTTAGCAAAAATAAAAGCCCATTAGCTATCAACATTAACATCATGTGCATGTGTTTGCAACTTTTCTCTTCTTTTTAATTCATTAGTATGTTACAAAATTTAAAAGGATGATAAGTATGCCTAAGAGATGAAGCCATTCAGGTACTGTGAGCCCCAATATTACTTGAGGTTCTAGTTCAAGCAGAGGGAGTGTCAAATGGTCAGATGCCTGCCTGTACTTCATTGCAATGAACTACTAAGACAATATGACTAATGTGCCCAGATCAGTAGCAATTAGGTGACTTTTGGAACTTTTTAAATACAACTTAGATGGTGGTCTGATGTATGGGTGACAAGAACAATGAAGATAGTCATGTAACTTAAAGTATGGAAACTTGTTAGGATTCTGGACCACCTATCTCTTCCCAGTTATGCAGTCAAGTTGACTACCAAGGGGTCTGAGATTGGCTGGAACACTTCTGAAACATAGCCCATTCACTCATTCTATCTTGACCTGGGGATATGGGTAATTAAGAAGCATAATCACATGGTCCCAGAACTTCTAGACTCTTAAGAGGCAGCTAGTAACAATCATCATGGAGAAGAATGAAGATGGCCAGTCCTTTGCAAAAACAAACAATAAATCTACGGAAATGAGATTTAAGTGTGCAGTTGAGTAGGGAAAGTGGGTACAGTGCCAGTATAGAGCTGGGTTGCCTGTGTGGGAAAAGAGCTCTTTAGTCAAAGACTTGAAGAAAGAGAGGGGCTGTCTAATGTGAGGAACTTTCCAAAAAGAAAGGGCACACAGAAATTGTCAAGTAAAAAATATACACAACATTATTTCATAAACAGAAAAGGGGTCAGTGAAGCTAGAATCCAGAGGCATTAGAAACGAATAGCAAGGGGATATCTGCGAGACAATTAGGATTAGGGCAGGTTAGACCTAGCGCTATAAACTACTGGAGGACTTTTCCCATTTGTCTAGTTTGGGGGTTACTGGAAGGAGCAAAAGAAATTAGTTTTGCGGGATTTGTTGTCCTTGCTGGTTTAGATATTTGGGTTGTTGTCCAATTTTGATTAGTGTTGTCCTAGGCGGGCTTACACCAAGGTCCAAGCAGGTAAAGAATCCCTGCACCATCTCACTCTTCTGGGGTGAGCACCACAAATGAAGGCTTTGCTTGTAGTGATGGAGATGGCATTTGTGGCACTAGGTACCATAGTCTCTGTCATGATCTTCTAGGCCAGAGTTCTTGCTCCATTTGAGCACACAGCCTGCAGTATAATATTTGCGATGATAATTTAATCAGACCAGTTTGACTTTGATGCTGTCCTTTTACTTCATATTTCGGTGACTCTGGGTCAATGCTCAAATAGGTGTTAGGTGTGCCTAACTTGCAGGCCTATCATGGTTTATTAAAAAGGTATATTTGGAAAAGCATGATCAGTAGTGGTTATGGTAATGCTGAAGATAATGACCAGGGTGAGTTTTAATATGCATCATTTTAAACTTCAAAAGCAAGTTATTCTGAAATGTATAGTTAACTGTTATCAACCATGCTTATCCTACTAACATTAAAAATTACTTCTGTTATATGATGGTGATTTCATTCACATACTCTGTTTTGCAAAAGACTGAGCACTGTCCTGTCCTGAGGTAAAAGATTTAAAGATCCCCTCCTTGAGAACCATTAGTCATTTATTGATCCTAGACAGATCTTGGCTACAGAAGTCTTATAAAGAGAGGCTCATGGTATTCATAACCTCTTGCAGCTTATATGCAGACTGTATGAAAAATTTAGTGCTTAAGAGTTCCAAGCTCTTTGCATGCAGGAAGCCATTCATCGTAGATGCAGACTTTGAAGACCTGTGTTCCCAGGTGTGTGAAGGAGAGGACTTAGAACCCCCAAGACTAACTCAGGAAATCAACCGACATCATCCTGGATTGGGCACTCAGATCTCACCTCAAAGCCCTGGCAATAATGGCAACCATTCACTGCTGGGCCCTAGGGTACCATCCCTGGAAGGCAAGACCTGAAAGAAGTCAGAACACTGCATCATTCAAACCCATACCAGCACCTGATTCCACCTGACAGCTTCATCAATCCACTAATGACTAGGAAGGTGAGTTGCCATGGGAAAGCCTCAGTTCTGAATAGCACTTCATTCCATCTCTGTTCGTAGGTAACTAGAGCTCACAGAGCTCTATAGGCACATCTTCTTGTCTTTTTCTATTTTTTTCCTTCTTTTCTCTTTTTTAGCTAAATCCACTCCTGAATAAACTAAGAAATGGGAAACAATAGGAGGCCCAAGTCATTGTTCTTCTAACCAAAGGCACTTACTTCACCAAGTCTTAATAAGCTCATGGAAGAAGCCCAGTTGGTAAGCAAGTTCAGAGAAGCTGTAGACGGGATTCTGTCAGGGTCAGGATGCAGATGTGAAACTTGAGTTCTCATCTTTCTGACTTATGATCTGGGACATGTGTTTATTGCCAAAAATAAGAAGCAAACTTTAACCTACAGAGCACCCTCATCATAGCTCACAATAACCCATAAAAAAAGCATCTTTTGAAGTATTCATCATTATTGAGATTTGTACCCTATTAAAGCCATGCTTGGTGTTAGTATATTTTTCCTTCGGAATGTAAACATCTTGAGAATTACTTGGCAAAAATGAATATCATATACTTTCTATAGCACTAAAATAGAACTTTACCCGACCTCCACTCATATTTCTCCCAATTCATGTAAGAACCCCGGTGCTCACAGAACCATTTTATAGGTCAGTTGTTCTTTGGTGGAACTTGGAATCAGGAAGGAATGAAGAAACATAACTTTGAGCTCAATATCTACAGCATTTCCTGGTTTAGAGCGAGAGATGTTAGTCAGAGGAGCTCAAGTGCATATGAGCTTTTGTAATAAATCTTTAGTGGGGAGCTCATTGAAGAAGAAGGCCACGGTAGCAAAAGAAATTGTATTCCTCTAAGGAAGCAACCCTGTGTGGACTGAGAAAGGGAGCAAGGGTTAGGATGGAGGAGAGGGAGCCCAAGCCACATGATTTCCTTTATTATCCTGTCCATTTCCGTCATTAGTCTGACATTCTGTCTATCAGATGTTAACACCCAATTCTCTAAAAAACAAATACAACTTGAGGCAATTATATGAAAAAGCCTCAGAGGCAAATTACTGTATATCACACTCCTCCCACCCCAGATCCTTCCAGATGAACTTCATCTTCATGTAATGAACAAAATGGCGAGTGACAGTGTGGCCAAATGAAGCAGGGCTCAGCTTCAGCTTCCTCTGCCAGGGACACGTGCTGAGAAAGACATGCTGTGAATCACCCCAGCAGCACATGTGCATGTGTGTGCATACATAAACAGGCCTACTTACATTAAACTGAAAGGCACCTGTTCTTGGGAGAAATGTATTCTCTCTCTCTCTCTCTCTCTCTCTCTCTCTCTCTCTCTCCAATCTATCATAGCCATCACTGCTGCTGGAATACCTAGTTAGTTTATGAGAAGTCATGTTTATTATGAAGGTTATTTATTCATAATAAACATATGTGAAATTCAGTTAGGAGTGAACATATTGTGTTTCTCCATACCGAATGTGAAGGCGTTGATGGATGACTGAGTTGGGACTCATGTCAGGTTCATTCCATCAGTTACCTCCTTAGATGACTCCCCCCATTCCCTCAGTCATGCATCTATTCAACAAACAATTCACTCACTGGCACATATAGTGCAAAAGTTAATGAGCACTAAGTCTCCACAATAATTTCTGATATGGTAGAAAATACAGACAAATCAAGAGTTAAACTTGAGGCACTTATATATCACATCATTTAAAAGAATACTACATTTGAAGAATGATCTTTCAAACTCAGATTGGCTGTATTTGCCCCTATAGATTTATTTTGACGGATGTGCCTTATACCAAACTCTATCTCAAAATATGTACATCTGTATCTCCACTTTCAGACTTAAACTTTACCAGGAGAACAGGTGAGAAGAGTGCCTTTCCTCATGCGTAATGAGGATATCTTATTCACACATCTTGTAATATCGTAAACCTGTCTCATTCTACAACTATCCATTCAATAAATAACCACGGGGTGCCTCCCTTCTGTTCAGGTGTCATGGTAGATGTGAAGTTCTGAGTGACTACATGGTCCCATTCTATCAAAGGAAGCAAACATGGAAGGAATAATTTCAGCAGTAATAATATAGTGCCAGTGACAAAGGGAAGAATGTTTTTTAAAAATGCACAGTGAGGACATGGCACAGTGTGTAGATCATTGTGTTACACATCCTAGGGAGCTGTGAATGAACATCTATTCACCCCGGACAGGTCACTGATGCCAGACAAAAAAATACAAAATGATTACCATGCATGGTTGGGTTACTTATCAGGGTTACTCACAGGGATTGTTTACAGGAGCACAATTAATTCAAAGTCAGAGGCATCATAAAAAGTTTTCCTAATATAAAGGATAGATGACTCATGAAAACTATATCCTTGAAACTCCCTGTCCCAGATGCAGGTAGGTCCTCTAAATCTCACCCTCATACCCAATAATTATTTATATAACTTTAGGAAGGAGACTCATAAGCCTTGTAAGTTTCATGAACTCATTGAAACCACTAAGTTTCTTTAGCATTGTAAGACTTATGAGACTCCCATTATTCTGCATAGGAACCACATCATCTAAGGAAATAGTTGCATAATACAGTCAGGAACTTCAGAAAAGCATTCTTGACCAGTAGAGTCTACAGTAGGGACTGGTGTGTGATGACTGTATGAGACAATGCTTAAGTGAAGTATTTTTATTGTCCTTGCCCCTACTTTCATAAAACATATATTTTCCCCGAAGTCGGTTGATTTGGTTTTTAGACACTGGTAAGTATTGCTAGAGTAGGACAGACACTAGTTTTATGGGTCTCCATGAAAAATGAACTCTAAGGACTGAGAAGCCCCACATTCTGAATGACTACCATGTCCCAGTCCTTAATTCCTTTGTCCTGATCATGGCCACTACTTGTGATGATATGTTTTTCACTTTTATACCTTCTTTCTTTGTTTGGATAAACACTTTTCTGGGATAAATCGTACTTGAAAATTCCTTTAGTAAAAAATTATAAGAAATTCCATAAGGCTCAATAGTAGAAAAAAAAGTAACTAGAAAGTAAGATATGTTAAGTTTCTGTCAAAGATGAACTTGCCCTACTTGAGGGACATTAGTATACATACATGGATAGCTAGCATTGATATGTTATCTATGGTGCTCTATTAACATGCTTCATTTCACTTTATCATTCCAGTCTATGCCTCTTACATGATCAAGAGAGCTTAGTGAGTTACTCTGCCCAGAGATAGAGCTAGAAAAATCTGAAGGTTTAAGCCACTACATTTTCCACCATACCTTTTGACCCTATATAATGATACTGACAGTGATAGGAAACATATAACATAAACCTGCATCCTGTGTCCCTCCACTCACTTGTCTTTACACGTGGTACTACACTACATACAATGCAATATCACTCAATGAAATAATACACTTCTGAGTACTTCCTATGTGCTGGTCTGCATGCTGAGCACTAGAAGACAACAATGAGTAAGATTTGGCACCTTTTATAATGGAGTTTATAATCAAGTTAGGAGACTAACAATTAAATAAAGCATTACAATATATCTTAGCAGATGCTCTGAAAGGCCAAGTATAAGAGGCCATGGGAGCTCACAGTGGGCATTCTTAACCCTAGCCAAGGATGCTGGCTGCAATTTGAGCGGCTAATTACATGGCTTGGAGATGCGAAGTAAATGAACAAGAGAGAAAAATCTTTTTCAGATTTAAAAAAAAAAAAAACATAACTAGCATAGTTGAATGAGCGAAGATCTGGTGGCTTCTTAGAGCAAAGGAAATTATATGGCTCAATGTCTCTACTACAGAGCAGGAGGGGAAGAACAGCAACAAATAAAATCATCATTAATAAGAAATTCCTGGTTCACTAAGATTAAGGGGTTATCATAATGTCAGTGATGGTCCAGAGTTAGGTATGGTGGTACAAGCATGTGATCGAACCACTTGAGAGGTATTGGCAGGAGAATCAAGATGTTGTTCAAGGTCATATTGGGCTACAAAGAAAGTTCTAGGATCCCCTAGGATTCAGGAGAAATCCAGTCTCATAAACCAAAAAGATCAAGATCTTAGAGTCGAAAGACCTTAAACTAGTCTGTCATTTGCCTTATTGATTATTAGTAGTAGAAATAACTAAAAATTCTAGGATTGGGGAACTTTCTGGCAAAGCCTGCTTTGGGAAGATATCTGTTAAGCTGTGATTTTTTTTTAATATGGCTTCCTCTCAAAAAAATTACATGAGTAAAACAGGGGACATCACTTTAGATTGTATTTACCCAAGGTTTCCAGGGTTCTGGGGGGGGGGCTCCATGTTTCCTCACCCTTACATTGCCAGATCCCTGAAGCAGTATGTACATACATGGAGCAAGGAAGTTAAAGCAGTGAGCTGTATTCAGGCACAAATTTGATGACTGGGGACTCGACAGAGTTGCTGCTTTTCTGGTTCCTATTCCTGACCATAGAAACTGCTAGCCATCAAGGGATTCTTCATCAGCTTGATATGATACTGTTCCCTCTCAGCCTGTGTTTAGCCCATCTATTTCCTAGATAAAATCCAGGTAATCTCTTATTGGACTAACCTTCCTACATCCTTGCAAGCTCACTCTCCTCTCTTTGTGTAGTTAATAGCTTAGATTGCACATGTTTCTAGAACAGGATGCTACAATGGAGTTATGGACATGGCGAGGTTGTTCCTTTTGTTTTCTTTTCTTTCTTTTTCTTTTTGCTTTTTTGTGTTTTGTTCCTTTCTCTTAACACGATTGTAAAACGGAGGATTCAAAATCCAGGAGTTTTAGAGCTAAAATGGCCTTTGATCATCTGGCTTTCATATTTTATAGCCCAGGAAACAGAGAACTTTAGATGTTATGCCATTTCCTGAGTGGTCTGCAGCTATTAGGTAGTAGATAGAGAACTGAGTGCATTGATGTCTACAGAAAAGCTATCTGAACAGACGTACTATGATGCATTTTTGGTTACTCTGGTCTTTGATAGTAATAGCTCCCCATCTCCCGATCATTATACCGTGCTGGCATTATGGGAAGCAGTTTTTGCACATTGTCTCTTTTGAACCTTGAAACAATCTTACAAAGCAGGCCTGGGTCATCTCTCTCACTTTATAGAACAATAAATAGCATTTATCAATAGCTTACTATAGATCCAGTGTTTCTCGTAATAACACTTCTTTCAATAGCTCTCCAATCAGGAAACTGAGGCAAAGTGGGTACATATACTTTTCCAAGGTTATAATGCTAGTAAGAAGGGTTTAACTAGAGTTCCCTGCCCTATAGCCATTCTCCTCTGATATTTTCTGAAGCAGGATGCGAGCTCAAGTGTGTTTGAATCCAGAGCCTTTACTCTTAACTGTATGGGTTTACAAGCTTTCTGAACTTACAAGCACAAACTTGACTTATATCAAAAGAACTCCTTTGGGAATTGTTAATTGGAAAAGGTAAGGCAAACAGTGCTATTAACCTGCCCTTAAAATCAGCATTGGTCAGCAAGCTTATATTTAGACTTCTTTGAAACAACTTTAGAAAGCCAGACATCCTCTCAAAAGCTTGGCCTCTCTGCCTAGCTTCTGGAAAAACAGTGGCCTTTGCCCCTTAGGAAGGGTCTTGGCATGACTAAATAGGAAAGTAATTATATCAGTTTATGTCCAGTTCCCCAATGCCAACACCACATGTATCTCTGTGTTGCACACACACACACACACACANACACACACACACACACACACACACACACTTAGCTCTTCTGAGTATGTATATGTTTATACATGTTACAAAAGCACTCACTGAGAAACTCTGGCTGTGTCATGGGCAGGCCACGGGTACATGATAAATGTTGGCCTACTGACATCCTCACTGCCTGTGCCCTTTTGTCTAAACACAGATGGGGCCATGTGAGTCATGTAAGTCAGTCTCCTTAATATTCAGACTAAGAGGCCGTGGAGGAGGAGAGCGGCTCAGAGGTCATAAAGAAACTACCCACTCATGTGACCATCAACATAGAAATTTCAAACTTGGCCTTACAAGCAATTTTCATGATAAGCCAAATGACCAGTTTGCTATTTTTCTTTCAGTCTGACATTCAGATAATACTAACCTCGCTTAAATTTCTTCTCTTCCTTGTACTTTCAGAACATGTGTTTTAGCATAGCCTAAATACTTTCTAATTGAAGATGCCAGTTCTCCATTAAGATGAAAGGAACTCCTTGTCCGTTGCATCTTTTTAAGCTACCCTGCAATGAATAGAAATTATGTTATTTAAAAGGCTTAGCATAATCTGACAGATAGATATAGTAATGCCTCATTAACTTGGCCTCCACAAGTGCAGAACACTGCAGAATTTTTATAATCATTCATACTCAGGGATAGCTGAGGATCGAGGGTGATCAACCCTTTCTGATAATTCGTCTCAAAGTTCCTCTTTATATAGATAATTCACAGCTTCCTACTGACTGTATTTAGAGACATTTAAAATCTCAAAAATTGCTGAGCTGCCTGCCGGCTGCTCACTCGCCAGCTCCAGCCCAGAGTCTTGGCAGCTTTTGTTTGAGAGGTAAGGGTGCTTCCTCCTGGGTCCAGAGACTCTGCAAGGCAGTGGCTGAGAGAGTGGGGCAAAATGAACTAACAGTTCACTGGCGTGCCAGATCATGTCCTTCACACTCTCCAGGTATGCGACCTGTTCTCTACTTCCAGTGCGGAAACCGAGCGTTGAAGAAATTAACTGAGTTTTAGATGGTTTGTAACTAAAACCTCCAATTTGCAGTTACTTAATGTGATGACTCTTATTGGTTGTCAACTTGATACCTTCTGGAAATCAATAAAACCCAAGTGGTTGGGTTGACCTGCAAGGGTTTTGTTTTTTCTTTTAATTTTGTTTGTTTGTTTTAAATTTAAAAAGTCATTTGAAGTGGAAAGAACCACTTTTAATCTGGATCTTTTGAGGTGGGAAGATAAATCTAAAATCTGGGCCATGCTTTCTGGTGGGAGCTCATATGAAGGACATGTGAGAAGGATGCCCCTGCTCTTTGATTGCGGGCTCTGATTCTCTTTGGCAAGTCTGTTCCTTCCTTGGCATTAGAGTCTACTTCTTCAGGATGCAGCTGTGTCCTGAGGACCAGCTGGGAAAGACATTCAGCCTTGTGGACTGAACATTTACTGGATTCCTTGACCTCACATTGATAGACAGCCATCGTTAGACTGACCTGATCACAATCTGTAAGCCATTCTAATAAATCCCCCATACTGTCTCCTGTCTTTCTGTCTTTCTGTCTCTCTGTCTCTCTCTCTGTCTGTCTCTCTGTCTCTGTCTCTGTCTCTGTCTCTGTCTCTCTCTCTCTCTCTCTCTCTCTCTCNCNCNCACACACACACACACACACACACACACACACACATTCATTCTATAAGTTCTGTTCCTCTAGAAAACCCTGATACACTTAAATTCAAATATTCCCATCTTGACATCTTTATAGCAAGTTACTTATTCTCTTCAAGTCTCAACCTGTATTTGTACAGCAGCAGCATGATAGTAGAACTTCTTAGTCCTTAGAGTAGATTATGAATTATCACTCTGCCCTAGCACATAGAGCCATAGAACAATGGCTACTTTTAACTGTGGTCCAAGATTATGCTGTGAACAAGAAGAGAAGCTAGGATGAAAGTCTAGGACAGAATGTCTAAAGCTGGCATCTTTTCCCTATAACTCCCTTGCTTAAACTTGATTCCACTATGTGTCTCTAGTTAAATCAAACAGCATTCTTGGTCTTGTTGGGACCCCTTTGGAGGTAGGACTAAGCAAAACTCGTAGAGCCAACTCCCCACCTGAGCTTCACACATATGTCATTGCATTCAAAAATGCAGGCTGACCATGCTGGTTGCTCCTGGAAGAAGTTTCACTCTAAGGCATGGTACCTTGATGCCATCAAATAGGGAACAGAGTCTCTGGGATTCTGTCCCCATACTCACGTGTGTAAGACCCTTGCACTCTGCTGCTGGGTAGGTCATCAGTTATTTCTGAGGTAGGAAGAGTGGGTGGAAAATGGTGGCATTAGTTATCACTACTGGCAGACGAGCCATAAAGGACAGTAGTCCAATTCCTTATTTTACAAATGATGAAAACGAGAAAGAGATGAGAAAAACTGAACTGCCTTGTAAGATCTAACTTGTGGCAGATAAGAGAGTGGAAGAGGGATTCAACCAACTGAGCTGCAGACAAATAAAATCTTACTGTTCCTTCCCTTAGTTCTTCTAAACAAAGGAAAGCTGGCTTGCTCCAGGCGTACGAGTGTCATCATGTATCAATCTTTGGGCAAACATTACCTTCTCTAAAATGCTTCCTTGACTATTGAATCTAAATGGTTCCTAAATCTTTCTCTGTTTTCTTGTGTTTTCTGTCTTTTCATAACAGTTGCCAGCAGCTGACAGTAAAAGATATGTTTACTGGTGAGTGTACTGTCTGCTTGTTCTCCTGCTCAGACATTCCATTGAGGGAGTGGCTCTGTTTTGATCGGCGCTATCCCCACCCTGCATCCTAGCAATTAATAAGCATTCACACAGTGTTTATTGAATAAATGAATGACAGGTAACACTAACATTCATCAGGAAAGGGCTGGGGGGCAGGGAATGGTGTAAAGGCAGTGAGTAGCAATAATGTAGTTTTCTGAGCCTTAGGCACAGCACAGAAACATTAAAAGGAAAAACAAAACAAAACAAAATGAAACACTTGCCATTCTGATACTTGCCTAGGATTCTAGAAATTTCCCATCTTTTGTTTTCTGCCCATTCGCTCCCCATTCTTTCTGTCTTTCCGGAATCACTAAACTTAGACTTTACTACAGGTGTTTTTAGGACTGTATTGTTCTGCTTGTCCTTTTTCTCCTTCTGTGCTGCACATTAGCTTACCACAAATATGAGGAAAAGAACAAGAGGCTTCTTGCAAGAAAGGTTTGGAACATTCTTGGAGAAAAAAAAATCTCATCAAAATATTTGGCAATCTTGAATTGTAGGAAGGACCTGGTCACCTGTGAGTGTTAAGTATATCCCAAGCAAGACTATCTTTTTAAAAATACACTCCCTTGCTATAGCTTCCAGCTACAAAGACCTATGTGTTGTTCTCTACATGGAGTATACAGTATTAGGTCTATATTGAGTGTGAGTATTTAGGGATTAAAAAGGCAGAGGCAGACTCACGTTCTAGCTGATGCCCTCACAAGCTACTAGTCCATCAAAGAAGGTGGGTTGTTAAGGCTAGCTTTTAGCAAAACTAAACCTCACGTGGCACCATGGGGCCTGGGTGGGCAGAGCACACCCCAGAGATGACCCCAGCCTAGTACCATTAGGCTTGGACAGGCTGAACATATCCAAGATCCGAGATAGCCCCCTGCCTGCTGACACAGGGTGTGGCAGGGCATAATATTCCTGAGATGACTTCAGACACCCAGAGATGCCCACTGCCACTAAGATGAGCAAGTTAAGTGGTGGAGAGAGGGAAGATATAAAGGAGCAGAATGGTGTACACACAATGAAGAGGGGCAGACCTGGAGAGGAGAGTAAGGGGAAACCTGAGGAACATTGCCTGAGGCCACTTGAGGCCATGGTAATGTCCTGGCTCATGCTGCTTCCTGGGGCCATGTCTGGGTCTTTGGCCCTACAGCAGGTGGGATCTGTTACAGCCAGAGGCCATGAGGACATCCCTGGTATAGGCTATCTCCTGGAGCAATGTTGATGTCTGAGGACTATTCAGAGTTGACCCTGCCACTCACCCACTGCAGCACTCAGAAGAGCTGGTCCTACACCTTGCCTGGGCATCCTAGGAGAGCTGGCTCCAAGGGCATGAGAAGAGTCGAGCTTGCTCTACTCTTGGCCTGCTAGGTACTCATGAGAGAGGTCCTGTACCTTTTCTGCGCAGTAGAACTGGCCCTGGTGGCAGGGACATATGTGAGCTGGCCTCTAGACTATGAACCCAGGAGAGCTGGCCCTGACAGCAGCAGAGCAAGTGAGCTAGGCTCAGCACTCACCATCGGGCCCTGATGGTTTGAGCATGGGAGAGTTGTCAGACTGACTAACACGGCTACCACCCAGGCCCAGGTCCGCACCAAGATCTATCCCAGCTATGAACTTCTGGAATGTGTTCAGGGGCTGAAAGAAAAGAAAGAAACTGCAAGATCTCCAAAGCACAGGACAACAGCAGGATATCTGAGGGGAGTCCCAGTGAGGATCGAGAACTGATAGTGTAGCAGAAGCCAGAGACCTTGAACCAGACAAATGACTCAGTGCAATGAAAATGTGCAAGAAAAACATTTTGGGCAAGAGTATACTGTGGGACATGGTTTGACATGCCCTAGCTTCCATAACGTGGGACATCTTTTTGTTTGTCTGTTTTCTTCTGGGGGTTGGAGGTTACAAGGGTAGAGCATAGAGAAGGGATGGGGAGATGAGTGGGATTGGGGTGTATGATGTGAAATTCACAAAGAATCAATGAAAAGATTTTTCTTTAAAGACAGAGACAGAGATATTTGAGATGATTCTAGTTGACTGAAAGTTTCTTTCTTTCTTTTTTTTTTCCCTCTCAAAAATGGTAAGAGATGCCATGAAAGAAGAGGTAGGATCTGCTGGTTGTTGACATGAGTAAGGGACAAGCCGAGTTTACTAGCACACACCTGTAATAATAGTAGTTGAGCAGCAGAGGAGGAGAGTGAGTTTGTGATCAGCTGGGGCTATGTAGTGAATTACGTTAGCCTGAGCTAGAAAAAGATCATGTGCCAGTGACTAAAAGAGACCCACGAGGTGGCTTAGTCTGTATCAGTATAAGCCACACGAGCCTGATGACCAGAATTCAACCCTTACACCCATGCAGACATGGGCACTCTGGCATCTATCTGTAAGCCTGTAGTGAGTGGGAGGTAAGAGTCTGGAAAATCACCAAATAGCTCCCAGGCTGGCTAGAGTATAGCATGCAGCATGGCAGTAGGAACAAGAGAGATCCTGCCCCAGCAAAGGTGAGAAGCAACTCCTGAAAGCTGTCTACTGACCTTCACATGTGAGCCATGTGCTAGCATATACATGTAAACACATACACACACACACACACACACACACACACTCTCTTTAATATTCTTCTTAAGAAATATGGGTTGGGGAATATTCTCTCAAAGCAAAGCTTTGCTGTGGAAGTGGCTTGGATCGTGCACGTCCTGGAATATACAAGGAGGAAGGCAAGGCCGCAGGCAGGCTGGTAGTGACACCAGAACCGTCCAGGGCGCTCACTCTGATCTCCTTTGAGAGATTGAGGATTGAGGATTAATTTGTTTAGCTCCTCTCTCCAGCAAGCTCTTTCCCTCTCTCTGTGTTATCGGATTTCCATCACTAGGTGACAGAAAGTCCTGTGTCTGTGTTAAAGCACTGAACTGTGAAGCTTATTAAGAGGGAGGGAGGGAGGGAGGAAGATAGGGGGGAGGGAGGGAGGGAGGAAGAGAGGAAGGGGTGGGGAGAGGAAGAGAGGGAGAGAGAGAGGGAGGGAGGGAGGGAGGGAGAGAGGAAGGGGTGGGGAGAGGAAGAGAGGGAGAGAGAGAGGGAGGGAGGGAGGGAGGGAGAGAGGAAGGGGTGGGGAGAGGAAGAGAGGGAGAGAGAGAAAAGGAGGGAGGGAGGGAGAGAGAGAGAGAGAGAGAGAGAGAGAGAGAGAGAGAGAGAGAGAGAGAATTCTCTTAAATCTGAAAGGAAGATTACATCTAAAGCAATAGTAATAGTGGAGATAATTTTCAAAGCTAACCATTTCTTCTTGTCAACTTCCCTGCCCCCACAAGGAAGCATTAAGTAAGAACCTATGTTAAGATCCTCAACAGATTCTCCATCAATTTTGCCACATCTTTCACCCCAAGAACAGGTCAGGATAGTCCTGCTATTGATCTCCCACCCCTGAGGATGGAGGTTTCTCCAAGTCTACTGTGGTGGGGCCTCTGTTCTTTTCATCCAGACAGCTTAAGCCGTCTACATTATTTTCTCTCTGAGAAAGAAACCCTGCCGTTCTTATCTATCATATTGCTTCCCTTCTTTGTGTACAGAAGAATGTGTTATTTATTCAAACGCCTTCAGTTGTGAACTATTTTAAGATTCAAAAAGATGGAGCTCAGAGATTCATAAGCCACCAGTGTTAGGATAGAACTTGCAGCTCGCCGTTTGCATGCCTCTGGCTGCTATGTGGCTCTTCTGCAGCCTCTCCATTAAGACCCAAGCAAGCCCCCAGCCTTTCAGAAGGCCCACCGCTCATTGGGGCAGTAGCCTTTGGAGAGGACCATCTCCCTGGTGCCCTGATGTCCCAGTCAAGTCCACACAGGTAGTGGTTGCGCTGTGGGGGCCAGCTACACACAGGAAATGAGAATCTACTCTGAAAGCCGTTTTCCAGAACAGCTTTTGTGTGCAAGTGGCCTCTTCCAAAAGATTTTCTTCAAATCTACCACCTGCTCAAATGACAAGACACTCTCGCCTGTCTCTCTTCTGTTGAATACCCTTGTGTCTGCACAAGGAATTGTAAGCACACTTAGAGTCCCATTCTTCCTCCTGTTTTCCTTTTGCTCTTTGTCAACTTATATGTAGTACAACCTTGTTGTTCTCATCTCCCTCTGAACCCTTTTCTTCTTCACAAATCTTTGTCCCATAGTTACAAGTTTTTGTATTCCTTTGCGTTCCACAAAGTTGCACTAGGGTCCTCTGTGTGAGTGTGTTTGGACAATCCATTAGAGCCTGATGGGTGTGCCTCAGAGGGTACACAACTGAGGATTTTGTCTCTCTGTCTCTCAGAATACGTTAGGTGTCAAAAGTTCATCAGTATATGGCAGAGCCTCTTTGCTATCCATGGCTGACATTAAGTCGACTGACTGATGTGGGTCTCATGCCAGCTGCTGTGAGCTCATAACTGCCGTGGCAAACTCTCGTTTAAGAGATAGCGCTTCACAGCCCTCTCCCTTACTTTCAGGCTCCTCCCTTCTTTCCTCACCTCTTATAGAATGTTTCTTTTGCCTCAGTTGAGTGGTATCAATGTCTCCTTTAGGGCTGAGCCCTTAACGTTTCTTCCTTCATTTCAGCATCTTGGACAGTCTTGCCTCTCTACATTTACCTCTGTTCACCGCAATGAGAGGGCACTCTAATTAAGAGAAGAGTGGCCTTTGGTAGTGAGTACAAACATAGGCATTTAAAGGAAAGTTAGATGTCATGGTAGTGTAGCTAAGCAGAGTAGAAGGCTCTCCATTGGGATCTAAGCTTCCTTAGCTATGTCTTTTCTACTGTGCTTGCAGTTCTAGGTGTGTCTTCTCCCTTATGGCGAGATGCCAACCCACCCACCCAGGAGTGGTTGTTTTCCCTAGACTTGTCTTGCCCTTCTGTGCTGTCTTCAAGTCCTCATACTCTTTCTTCCCTGTGATCCCTTCTGCTGGTGGTGCTCCTCACTCAGCTTTATTGGGCTAATTGGGATTTTCATTGCAGGTCCAGTTCCTTTCAGTATTTCTCTTTATTTAATTCTATTTTTTTTTTGTGTTCTGAATTGTTTCCCCATTTTCATTTAGCCATGTGTTTTTTTTTTTTTTCTGGGATTTTGAACCATTTACTTCGGGTCCTCTCTCAATTCATTCTGCCTGCTTGTTCACATCCTCTTTAAATTCTTTGGACTCCTTTAACATATTTATAATTGTTGCTTTGAATTCTCTGTCTTGAATTTCATTATCTTCAGAGGCCATTACTATAGCATTTGTTGCCTTGTGGGGAGCAGACTTAGTCTTGGCTTTTCATATTGCCTGTGTTTTACTGGCAAGATCCATACATCTGACGTCATGTTCTTTAGTTCTTTCTGTTGCAATGTGTTTTCAGCCCACTGGAGTAAAGCCTAGAGGGAAGCAGCAGACTGGAGCAACTAGGGGAGATTAGATGGGGGTAGAGAGAGGTGGGGGCTAAGGAGGTTCATTATCAAACCCTGACACAGTAGGTCACTTGTGGAATATTTGCTTGAGGGTTCTAGAAGCAGGTGAAGGGGCAGAGGAATTCCAGGGTGGAAGGAAGAGTTCCTTGCAAGATTGTAAGGGGTGGTTGAGATGGATGGGGGCTCTAGGGAAGGGCAAGTGTCACAAAAGGTGTAATAAAGGGGGTGCCCTATATGGCCCTACTCGGCTGGGTTATATATGGCTATTTGGCTAGAGAGAGCTCTCAAGATTGGGTAAGGGGCTATCAACATTGAGTGAGGGGACCTTTGATAGTCAGAGGGGGGGGCTGTACCTGGTTCTACATTTGGCTGCAAATGCTGTTTAGGCTAAAGAGAGCTCACAGGTCAGGGTATATAGATCACAGATATTCAAAGAGGAGAATGGCCTTACTGGTCTTGTTAGGCTAGGCCACATGTCCAACTTCTTACACTAAATGCAATCTGTGATCAAATTCTCATTTTTCAAACACCAGGCAATTTATTTAACTCAGAGCTGTGAAAATACAATAAGGCTGTTGAAGATTTTTCACCTGTGTGTCTATGAAAATACATCTCCCCATTGGCTTTTTAAGATAATATGTAGGATCTATAGCAATCAAGATGGAATATTGTTATAAATACTCTCATCATCTCTATCAGTATAAAAATCATTATCTAGGATAAAAATCTTTTGAATTCATATCAGAAGAAAATCCAAGTAATATTTTGTTTGCTCCAACAAAGCTGAAAAATCCTAATCTCATCTATCTTCTTATTGCGTAACAAATATGGCTATCTTAAATGAAACAGGAGTCCCTTAGAAATAACTTGTCTGGGTTGATAATTATGTCTTTGAAATATACCTAGGAGACCAGTAGTAGAGCCCCAGAGGAAAACATTTAGTATCTAGCTTTTCCTTTTTTTCTAAGCCCTGGAACATGTCTCTTCTTCCAACCTCTTACTTGCTTTCTGACTAAAGGCTAATTGGAGAGCCTTTTTTACTGAGCTCATGCTTGCTCCATTGAAGCAAGAAGTTGGTAAAGTCGATTGCATATGGGCACCTGTGAGAGGATGGCTCAAACTTGCTGGAAGGCCTCCAGCTTTTGCCAGATCAATACTTCCTGCAGTGCTGTTGCTATCGAATTGGAATTCATGGCCATAAACACCATTTCTCAGCCTTCCAGGGACAGAGTCTCACACTCCTTCCAAAGACTGGCTTACTCTTGTGATTGGTCTTCCTCTCTGATAAATGGCCCCTCATCCATCTCATCCCCAACCACAGTCCCTCATGGAAAGCAAGAAGATGGAGCACAGAGCCCACATACAGGCTCAGTACTGCATGGGGTTTCCTGATGTCACATTCTCTGGGAGGTACTGTGTGCTGAGTTTAGTATAGAACTGAGAGTTGATATGGTTTGTGCATTAAATGAGTGAATATATAAAGGCTTAATGGTCTTTTATCAAAGATCAGATCTTAGATAAAGAAGAATACTCCAGTGGAGAACTAACTTAAACCTCTTCCACCCATTTGGAGTTCAAAAGCAAGATCCAGCAGACCATCATTCTACAGGAAGTCAATCTTGGCAATGCACTGGTTTCCATGCCTTTCCCTTGACTTCATCAGAAAGAGGAAAGTCATATTGTACATTGTCCCTATTTCCAGTAAGCCTTTGGGGTCACCACAGTTACAGGAACAAGTTTGTATGCTCAGCCACATAAATAAAGAGCTCTTTAGAATGTCAGTCACTAATTGATTACAAGTGTACCCACATAAACAACAGGGTGATTGGCCGTGCACATGCATTCAGGGTAGTCTTTGTTTTATTTGCTTTTTCTATGGTAGGTTCTCAATTGTCCCTCACCCTCTACTCTAACTCTGCCCTTTTCTTCCATTACTTCATTATGGACTTTGCATAAAAGGAAAGAAATAGCATTTGATTGTCCATAAATCTTTCCATGAACGGTGATATTAAAGGGTAACACAGTTTTATATTTCAGAATTGGTGCTTAGCTCTAACTCAGGCATTGAGAAGCATTTGACTGGAAAGAGAATTGGAAAATAGTCTGTATTCAGGAACTTACATTTGGCCTCTTCATTTTGCAAATGTTCACACACGCTAGCATCTCCCAAGAGCCTCTGGGATGGTTGCTAGGTAGAAAGTAGACAGCAATGTTCCCGCTGGAGTAAAAGTAAAGAGAAAGGGTGAGCAGCCATGTGGATGGATAGCCTAAGCTAACACTGAACACCACCACAGTGTTTAAGAAATCCATTAATAACCCCTATGGGGCTCAGGGGCAGAACTGATTTAGAGTTTAAGAAATTCCACACCTGACTTAGTGAAATAAACCTCAAAGTCATTATGAAGAATTAGTTCAGTTTCTTTGTTCTTCCTGCATCTATTTTTTCTTGATCCTATTTACTTCTTTCTTTAATTTGTCAAGACAGCTGTGTACTCATGCCAGCAGTTCATGAATACTGGAATACTGAAGCTTCTCATAAGTAACTTGGCAAATGAGTCCTGTGTCAGTCACTACTATGCCTGACCCTTATGCCCAGGAAAATAGCTATAATTGCTATATATTAGGAGAAAAAAAAATATTCTAGTCAATTTTGTGACTCCTTGGGATCACTTCTGACTTTGTATGGCAATCTGTTTCGTTCAAGAGCCAAATCCTCACTGAGTGAGTATCTACTGTGAGCCAAGAGCATGCCGAGAGCTGGAGAATAGAGCTATGGAAAAAGGCAGATATGCCCATTGCATGTAGATTTTATGATTCAATAAGAACTTGAAGCCACATAAGAGACAACCGTGACTTAGGTAGTAAATCTAATCCATATAAAGTTAAAGACTATTTTTTTCATTATGACTTTTAATCACACACTTCTTCCTTAACCTATTTAATCCTACACAGATACCATAAAAATGCTTTATTAAATGTGAGATTGATGGTAGTATGTAACATTTGATTTTTAACAATGGAGCTTGATCAGGTGCCATAATGAGGGTTAGAGACAGAAAGCAAAGGAACCTTAACATAGTAAAGAGGTTATCATCAAAGTCAGACTGAAGTTTGGCAAGAATAGATTGGGGATTTACCAAAAGGCTTTGTTTTACATGTTAAGAGTGCCAGCACCTTTACTCGGGAGTTCTCTTCCTAAATCAACTGCTCTCAATGAGAATTTATCATGTCCTATTCTATGTTCTACACAAAAAGATTTCATGTGTTATAGGAATTGTTGGCGATCTAACACAAAGCTAAATAAGATGTGGTTACAGTTTTACTAAAGTTCAGGCTAAGAAATTTGAGGAGACTAATGTTTTCCCCTGTGAGTGTCCTTTTCATAGCAATGGAATTAAATTAGTACATATTAAGTACCCACCACACACAAAACTCATGAACCCTTTGGTCTTACTGTTCAGTGGAGGGGAAGTAAGTGTGTGTGTGTGTGTGTGTGTGTGTGTGTGTGTGTGTGTGTGTGGTGTGTACTTGGGAAGTATTTCAGTGAATCCTATCAGGAACTCCATGCTAGCAACTTGATTAAAACTGTAGACACGTGGGCTTTGAGAGGCATTGTGAATGTGTCAGTGGACAAGTTTCAGAAGAGATACCATGATGCAGTACAAAGCCATGAAATCCGGATGGACGACATCATCAGTGTAGATTCTGAATCCCATAAGCAACATGAAATCACCATAATATCCTAGACGTGGCCTTTTATCCCTTATGGAGTTCAGGGGAAGGAGGCAGTCAAGGATGGAAGTCCAGGTGTGGACGATGGTCCTGAGCTACTGTCTGGAGCTAGGCAGGGACGGCCCTAACCCATAACTGATACAAAGGGTGTGAGATACAGAAGTGACGCTCAGTAGGTTAAAGAGTTAAGTAGAGACTTTTCTCTGTACCTGAAGTAAGTGGCCTACCTCCTTGAGAAACAATTAAAATAAGATATTTTTACTGTGGGCATTGCTTATCAAAGAATCCAGTAGCATAATAATACCACACTCTTGGAAACTCCCCATTTCCTAAAGTAATAGCTTGTGTTATTTTGAATACTGTTTTCTTCCCCCCCCCCTTTTTTTTATTACAAGCCATATAGGACATTGATTATTGCTGTTATTATTGTAATTCTTAAAATTACATTTTCTTTGCATCATAAATCAATAGATTCTCTTCCCTCAAGGCCCTCCTTCTATTTAAGGAGCCAGATCGATTTTTACAGTATATGCCAACAATAAATCTCGGGGTCTTGTTTTTCTCCTCCTGAAGACTTTGGATCAGGATTATTATTATCATTATCTATTATTTATTGAGTGCTGTCACTAGTCTCAGCAGTGTACAAATATAAATGGATAAACATCATCATTAAATCTGTTTCCAAAAGGAGCATGTGTTTATCCTGAAAGAACGTATTTGAATTATGAAAATAATGCCATCGGTGGTTTTCATTTCCTGGGAAACATTGTCTCTGTGGTCAATTCAACCTCTGTAGCATTTTGAGTGGTGTGGGAGTGACACCTCTTTTTTTTTTTTTTTTTTAGCTTCCTTCAAAGTTGGGGATAACCTCCTGCTCTAGAAAGCTACTTATGGTGTAACTGCGAGAGTTTAGGTGCTATACCTTACAGGTTTTTTCTCCCCTAATGACTTGCACAGAGCCCACGCTGCTTCTCCAAAGAGGCAGAGTGGACACCATTACTTGTCTCTGGACTTCTTTCCTTCTTTACTGTCATTTACAATGGCTGAAAAGGGGGGAATTTCTAAGAGAACACACAAACTCAGGATCCATATAGCTCCACCAACCAGGCATTGGCTAATGACACATCTATCATATGTGATTCCCGGGGTTATGAATACTGTAGAGGTTCCCTTTCCCATCTACCTCTTAAGCACTGCCACTCACCATCTGTTTGGGACAGGTTGGACCACATCTTAAGTGCCCACATCTTCATTTGCCAGCAGTACACTCTATTGATTTCTACATTGGCAGAGAATACGTTTAAGACCTGAAGAAACCAACTGTTTCTCCCATCAATATTTCTGTAATGACTTGAAACTCATTTTAAACTCTCTGTTAATAAGAGCATGAAAGAAAAAAAAAAAAAAAGGTATCCAGTATTGTTGGTTTGAGATGAACTGAATCACTGACTTAAGAGTGTCAAAAAAGACAACAGAGAGGTTAAGTGACTTGCTCACAAATAGCTAAAGCATGCAGAGACTCCAAGCTTAGCCCTTTCTAGCAATTCTGACCACATAAGGCCAAGTAAAAGACAAAGACCAGTCAACAAAGAGCAGAAAGAGGATTGCAAGGACTGTAGTCCATATCAAGATTCAGAGAGCGGTGCTTACTGCTAGGGGCACGGATTTGCATACACATGATGTTAAACAGCCTTCTGGATCTGAGTAAGCAGTTCATCTGATAATCTCATATAACTCGGAACTGTTTATCTTCCAGGACTAGATAAAAAAAACATCTCATGTATATCTTATGACCTTCACTGGGAAATGGACTCAGTTTTAGATAGGGCCATCAATCTGGAAATGAGTTTCTCCCCCTGTCCAAATTTAAAAATAAAAAAAAAAAAAATTCACAGCATCAAGGCATTAGGGTTATTGCTCTGGTTTCAGAAGATCAAAACCTGTCAGACCAAGAAGGAAATGATTCCGCCCTCTCATCTGCTTTTCTAAATGAGAAAAGCCAAGCACTTAAAACCCAATGCCTCACGAAGGACTTGTGAACATTTTATTCCGTAAACCGATATTTAATGAGCACTTACTTAATTGTGTGCAATGCTATTTCATTGTTTTTTTTTTTAATTGTACCTAGATCAAAAGAATATATTTTCCAATTCGCATCAGCACTCAACAGTGCTGCATCTCTTTAGTTCCAGGGTTTTCTTCCCTTATGATTAGAAGCATGCAACCCATTCACCAAATGCTTTGCCCATTTATGAATTTGGTCAGTGACTGCCCACGGGTTTCAGAATGCCAGCCACATATCATTATATCAGTGGGAATGTGTGAAATTGTAGGAGACAAGTAGAGGGACTGGGATACTTTTCTTCTTAGGTACAAAGATAGACTTATTTTCGTTCGATGACTTCTAATGTACAGAAACACACCTGACATTCTAAGTCAGGATCAACAATCACTTAAAAGAAAGCAGTAGATGAGGTTCTCCTGCAAACTGCTAGTATAACCAGAAGTCAACTTTAAAAGCCTGAGTACCTAACCAAATACATTTCCTCAACAAAATCATGAAATACGACTATAGTACATCAAACTATGCTTACCATGGCTAATCAAGGTAATGAAAACCAAAATCATAGGGAATTGTTATATATACCTAGAGGACAGCTCTAACAAAAAGATGTGCTATCAAGGATTGGTGACAATGGAAAGAAACTGGAAAGTTCCTATCAAGACCATCTGGTCACATCTCTAAGGAGTGAGCATAGTTACTGTGCTCCCCAGTGATTCAGTCAAGCCTCACACCTAAGGGAAACACAGGTGTCTTCACACCATTGTTTACACCAGTCCTACTGAGACTAATATTGGTAATAACTCCAAAGTGCAAACAACCCAAATGTATTCCTGGTTAATGGATTAATGAGTATGCAGAAAAACTACATGTAAGTATATTACTAGAACATTGTTTAGCCTTTAAAAGACAATGAAATATTGATATAGGTATAACATGTATGAAACTTGAATATATTATATAGGAAGGAAGTCAGACACAGAAGACCACATATGGTAATTCCATGTATGTATAAACTCTAGGACAGGCAGATCTAGACGCATGAAAAAGAATATCAGTAATTACCATTACCAAGACAGTATACAGATTGGAAGTAGAAAAAAAGGGAACAGAACTTTTTCTAGGGTGATAAAAATGTTCTAAAAATTGATTGCGAGGCATATTCAACACAGTAAAGATACTAAGGTCTATTGAAAAAAATTGAGTGGGTGGATTGCGTATTAAATACCAATGTGTGGGGTGGGAAGAGGAGGAAAGAATAGTCAAAAAAGGGAAGGGAGGGAGGGAGGGAGGGAGGGAGAGAGGGAGGGAGGGAGGGAGGAAGAAAAGAGGCAACAAGAAGTCATAGTGATGATCATTTTAAAACATCACCAGAAAGTTTT
Organism: Mus pahari; assembly: GCF_900095145.1. Lineage (NCBI taxonomy): Eukaryota > Metazoa > Chordata > Mammalia > Rodentia > Muridae > Mus > Mus pahari. Next base: position 23,152,373 of record NC_034599.1, read on the forward strand.
TGGTGTACACTGGTAGCGTTTTTCTTTCTTTCTGCTTTTCATCTCTTAGACTAGCTCCTGAAAAGTAGCAATTATGTTTGCATCATGCTGCCCTGTAATATGGAACCCAGCTTTATATGGAGCTTTTTCAGGGTTTTTTTTCTCCATTGAGAAATTTTAGATGTTGGGATTTGATGGTAGCTTAAAGCAAATCCCCAGCTGGTCACAGCGTGGTGGACTCTGGCTTTTGGGAATGGAATGCATCAGGAACGTTTATGTTAGGTGCTGCCTGTAAAATTATTGATCTTGCTTGCCTGGGGCCAACAGGAACTGTGTGGAAATGATAAAACCCTTTGGAACTAAACTGTAGAATTGAATGAAAATACAACCAGATCCCACCAGGGAAGGATGAAGCATCTGTATGTCGTCTGTTGACACAGGCAGCCAGAACTATTTACTTTCCCAGTTCTGTTAGAAGAGTGTTCAATTGCCCTAGCTTTAAGCAGCCTCCAGAGAAGAAACAATGGCTTCTTTCTCTCAGTTACCCAGACAACTGGTTCCTCTGAGAATCAACCATAAATCGATGAGGTCTCCCATGGTGAACGACCTCTAATTTGCCTTAATAAATTAGTTGTGTTATATGCTAAGATAACTTGCAGCATATACAATGATTGAAAAGAGGGAAAAGGTAGAGAAATTTATACTGGCTAAACCCAGGCAGAGCAACTAGATAAATCATACTCAATACATGATTGATTGAAGAACTATCTTATAAACAAGAAAGGAAATGAATGTCCTGACCATTCAGCATTCCAGTAATGAAGAGAATGGATGTTGCCCTTATTTCTCACACATCCTGTATATAATATTTCCTAATGAAGAATCCACTTTTCAAGTTCATGTTTAAATTCATGAAAGAGACATATTGAAAGGAGCAGTTGATTCCGGAGGTTGAAGTAACTGTGTGATTCACAGTTTGCTTTCTTGGCCTTCAGGTTTAACAATACAAAAGGAAAAGCAGATCAGGTAGGGGCCTGTCCTGTGTATAGCTGGGGATTAAAGCCTGATAATGTTTACAGCTCACACCTAAAATATACCTATCATTGAAAAAAGATAGTGTTTCTCTGTTTCTTCATGTATGTGTTAATTTATCTAACAAATACACAATTTTATTTACAATATGTTGGCACAGTGCTAAGGTAAAGAAAGCCCCTGTCCCTGTGGAGTTTACATTGGGCTTTTGGAGCATGAGCTACAAAATCAGCAAATAGCCTAGGAAGGTCGCTCCACAGGTAAAACATCCCAACTGCAAGAGTGAGGATTGGGGTTCTGATCCTCAGAACCCACATAAAAGCTAGGTTGGTCTGGCAGCCTGTTGGAAGATAGACATGTATTCCCTAATCCTTAGGATAAACTAGTCAGTCCGACTAGCTGAAACTGAATTTTCCATGTTCAGTGAGAGAACCATCTTCAATATGTAAGGTAGAAAGAGGTTAAGGAAGAGACTTGATGTAAATCTTGTGCCTACATATATACATGCACATTCACATTTCTCTCACATACACATACATACATACACACACACACATACATACATACATACATACATGCCAAATAAAAATAGCAAATAGTAAATATATAATATGCATGTCACTTATATATTGAAGCCACTAGCATCAATAATGATGCTAGATAGAGACCTGGTAGAGTGGGACCAAGGAGCTAAGCCAATCACAGCTTCACACTGGGGAGAGAACTGAATGGAGAGATGGAGAAAAGATGCCAACTATGAGGATAGGGGCAAGTTCATCACTCAAAGCTTTGAGGACTATATGAGGCAGGAAGAAAGCAGGTTCACGTGTTCTAACATGCAACCAGAGATCCAAGAAGCACAACGGTGGCAAAATTCCTGTGAACAAGGAGAGAAGAAAACAGACCAAAATGCACAATGATGGACAAAGTAAGATACATTATAGGTGAGAAATCAGAGGTGAGCGGGGAGAAGGACTCAAAGGGGATGGATGTTTTGTGTGTTTGTTTGAGGGTTGTAAAACTCGAGAAGGGAGTTTTGATGTGCTAAATTGGTGTTAGAATGACATTCAAAATATCATTTTGGGTAGCAAAAAGGTAGCTACATATCCAAGTCCATTGCTAAAATCACTTCAATGTAGTGTCAAAGTAAAGCAACTGGGTCTCAGGACAGCCAGAGCTATACAGAGAAAGCCTGTCTTAAAAAAAAAAAAAAAAGGAAGGCGTGGTGGGTAGATATGACACGAGTCGTCTGAAAGGAGACATCTCAATTTAAAAAAAAAAATGCCTCAATAAGATGAAGCTGCAGGCATTTTCTTAGTGATTGATGGGGGAGGGCTCAGCCCATTGTAGGCAGTGCCATTCCAGGGCAGGTGGTCCAGGGTTCTATAAGAAAGCAGACTGAAGAAGCCATGATGAGCAAGTCGGTAAGCAGCATCCCTCCATGGCCTCTGCATCAGCTCCTGCTTCCAAGTTGATTTTGTTTGAGCTCCTGTCTTGACTTCCTTAGATGATGAATAGTGATACAGAACTGTAATCCAAGTCAACCCTTTCCTCACTAACTTGCCTTTTGGACACAGGGTTTCATCACAGCAATAGCAACTCTAACTAAGACAGGTAGACGTAGAAAGAAAGCATATTTAGTGTTACTCCACTAACTATGTCAGATCTAAATACAGCAGACTTGCATCAAGGAGGACAATTTTTGGACCTCCCCTTTATCCGTTTGGAGTGCACAAAGTATCTTTAGCCAGAAGTGAAACAGTAAAATGATTCCCACTGCTTCCTTCATATGTAGTTTCTTCCTCAAATTCTGGAGAATTCATCTTTGGCATTTCACAAACGTTTGTATAGATTTTATTTATTCGTATCATTTTTATTATTTTTATTTAATGATTTCACAAAATCATATATTATATTCTGATTACCAGTTCCTTTACACTTGGGGAAACCTCATTCTATTTATTTTAATATGATACATATTTTATCCTGTCCGATTTATCTGTGACTTTTCTCTTTTACCTTTCACCCAGACCTCAGACATTTTAGTATAATTCAAGTCGCTCTTTCCTATAGGAAAGAAAGTAAGCCATAGTCCTTTCTTTCTCTAAGCTGTAGAAAGTGGTTGCGATGGAATAGATGAAAGGAAGGTAAAAATGGATGAAAGGAGGGTAAACTTGGAGTGCTTTCATCACTGACTGCTCAAAGAGGGCCATAGAGTAATGAAATGCTTCCCCCCTGAACATTACCCTTCAGGACTATGACAAGGTCAAAGGTGAAGGAAGCTTGCCTAAAGAGAAGCCTTGGGTGTTAGAATAAGGTACAGTAATTCTGCTGTGTGGCAACATCCAGACAGGATTGGATAAAGTCTTACTGATAACTGCAAGGACAATTCCTCAGCAGGTATATTCATTCTTTACACTCACTTCATCTGACCAGAATCATACCTCCTGTTTGTCGATTGGTGTCACTTTTTTTCATGAGAACAAAAGACTCATAAGATCTAGAGGTCAGAAACGAGGTAAAATATTTCCAGACCTTCAGCTGAGACAGAATGTTTCAAAAAACTGTTTTCTATTATCGCCCAGAACCGGCTTCATGTTTGGACAGTGTGGTGTACCAGGAGTGAAACGACTCGGAAATGTGTCCCGACTTCGCCATGTGTCAGCTGTGTGGTCTGGGATAGCTTCTTTCGTTCTTTTGATCTGTGGTTTCCCACTTTATAAATTGGGAGGAAAAAGATAAAAACTGATGACAGTTCCATCTGTACGGTCTACTTCACGGGAACACGACAACGATCCTGCGAAATAAAGGCTCTGATCACACTTTAGAAGCTGTAAAGCTGCATGTAAAACATGTGCATGATATTATACCTCACAATGGCAAAGATGGGCTGACAAAGCTTCCGATGCAGTTGCTTCAGCTGCATCAGCTTTGAAAGAGACCCAAGTCCTAATGTCTTTAAACTCTGCTGATTGTGAGATCTAGCAACATCCCTTTCTTGATGCGCAGACAGGGTGAGTGAGACTGAGTCAGAAAACCAGAGAGATGGCGCAAAAAGCAAGGATCAAGTAGGTGTCTGAGTCTGGAGTCTGTTGTTTAACAGCTCACGCATCCTACAGAAATGATGAAGCCCAAGGTCACACAACAGAGCTGATGTGGAAACTTGGCATGGCCCAAGTCGGAGTTTCTTATAGAACTCATCACAAAACCAGACCCTGTGTGCGCCCAAGGAGAGATATGGCTGAGGAGACCAGGCGAGGGTAAAGCAATGCAGACAGTAAATTATAGTGAAAACCTGAGCATCAAGTCCTACCATTGTTTTAGGGGCAAGTCAGAGTATGATTCTGTATATCACTGATATGATTCCCCCCAGGATTCCCCAGATCCAGAAGCAGATCTCAATGCAGCATCTTTTACAATATAAAACAGTCTCTGATACTCTCCTGCTCAAAGTCCCACAATGACTTACAGTTCTCTCTTATCTGCTTCAAATCTTTCCTTAATTGTCACCTTCTTAGTGAAGCGTGTTTTGAAAATAATATTTAAGACTGCAATCACCCCCCCCCTATGCCAGCACCAGGCCATTTCATTGACTCTGCTTGAGAACTTTTCTCTAGGACTTGACACCATCTGACAGGCCGTGTAATTGGCTTACTTATTATTATCGATTACCACTTGCTTGTACCTGCTAAAGGAGAATAAAAGAACAAACTTCACTGTAACTGTTTGTCCATGAACATCCCAAGGATCTAAAACTTGTAGATGAAACAGATCTATCATAATGTCATTATGTGATTGTGTTGTGTGCAAAGGTCACACGGTATGGTGGAAACACCAAGGAGGCAGCTAGAGCAAAACCCTTTGGCCTGTTCCCAAGACAACTCCTGGTCCCTAGTCCCCTCTCCTTCTCTTGTCTACTCATGCTCATTTCATCCATATCACAATTTGTCTATCCATTGTGAACATCCATTTCAGAGGCCACCTGAAGCAGGCAGTGGAAACAAGTTTCAATTAATTTTCAGTGATACGTCATAAAACAGGTATTTGCAAATGAATCATTATCTTAACTTGACCCAAGAAAACAAATGTCATCCACTTAAACTGCACTCTTGGTGGCCAGTTGCTATCTATTCCCTTTCATACATGGGCTCTTTGGGACTCTAGGTCCAATCTGAAGCCTAAAGCATTGCATGTGGTAAGAGGTAACATGTCATTCCTTGGCCTTTGTCGTTAGATCACTTTTGAGAAACAACTAAACTCCACTGAAAGCCAAGTCTAGTTTATAACGTAAACTGTCAAATTGGGTCATACCTGTTTCAATCAGAACTGAAATAACCAGAGAATCAAAACTGTATTCCTGGTTTTAGTCTTCACTGTGCAAGTCTCAGTAGACTGACAACATCCAGAACCACATTTCTTTTGTCACTGGAGTAGATATGCGTTTTGAGAGTGCGATGCCTTTGTCTTCTGAGAACAGAAGTAAAAGGTCACTTTCTGCTAACATATACATCACGTTTCTTTTTAAGTCTCATGAGCCGATGGAAATAGTACGAAGGACTCCAATGTAATGAAACAAAGAGCTACTGTGTAATGCCCAATCTTTATTCCAGTTAGATGAGATCACCAGTTCAAAATGATGTATCCACTCCATGGTCACCATAGCATGATTCATAGTAGTCAAGATACAGACATAATCTGAGTGCTCCTCAGTGGGTATAGAAACAAACAGCTGTGATATGTTGTGTTTGAATGTGTTCAATATTTATCATATTATTCAGACTTTAAAAGCACCCTACCACCTACCCTGCTACAATGCAGATAAATACATAGCGCCCTATGCTAAATATAAAAAAGAAACACATAACTATTTTATCATCTTTTTACGTGTAGAACCTAAAGACACAGATATTAAATATACATGTATATTTTTTCTGCATACAGAAAAGTAGTAGGGAAAGAAAGGGAGAAGATTTAAATAAAATGATAAAGCTGTCAAATACATAGGCTAAACAAATTAAAGAGCATTATATACAACATGAAGATTATAGTTACAATAATTTGTGCTGGGTTTAGAGAGTTTTGCTAAATTAAAGAAACTTTTACCACAGAGAAAGACATAGGTAAATACATGAAAGGGTAGATTTGTTCTACTATAACAAATTTGTGTGTGTGTGTGGTGTGATGGTTTGTATATACTATACTTTAGTCTTAAATGTAATATGTGCAGCAACATTTATTTTTTTCTTCTATTGAAAAAGACCTCCACATAAAACCAGAGACACTNAAATTGATAGAGGAGAAAGTGGGGAAAAGCCTTGAAGATATGGGCACAGGGAAAAAAATCCTCAACAGAACACCAATGGCTTGTGCTGTAAAATCAAGAATTGACAAATGGGTCCTCATAAAATTGCAAAGCTTCTGTAAGGCAAAAGACACTGTCAACAAGACAAAAAGGCCACCAACAGATTGGGAAAGGATTTTTACCAACCCTAAATCTGATAGAGGACTGATATCCAATATATACAAAGAACTCAAGAAGCTGGACTCCAGAAATTCAAATAACCCCATTAAAAAATGGGGTACAGAGCTAAACAAAGAATTCTCAACTGAGGAATACTGAATGGATGAGAAACACCTGAAAAAATATTCAACATCCTTAGTCATCAGGGAAATGCAAATCAAAACAACCCTGAGATTTCATCTCACTCCAGTCAGAATGGCTAAGATTAAAAATTCATGTGACAGCAGATGCTGGCGAGGTTGTGGAGAAAGAGGAACACTCCTCCATTGCTGGTGGGATTGCAAGCTTGTTCAACAACTCTGGAAATCAGTCTGGCGGTTCCTCAGAAAATTGGACATAGTACTACCGGAGGACCCANCAATACCTCTTCTGGGCATATACCCAGAAGATCTTTCAACTGGTAAAAAGGACACATGCTCCACTATGTTCATAGCAGCCTTATTTATAATAGCCAGAAGCTTTAAAGAACCCAGATGTCCCTCAATAGAGGAATGAATACAGAAAATGTGGTACATTTACACAATGGAGTACGACTCAGCTATTAAAAACAATGAATTTATGAAATTCTTGGGCAAATGGATGTATCTGGAGGATATCATCCTTAGTGAGGTAAGCCAATCACAAAAGAAGTCACTAGATATGTACTCACTGAAAAGCAGATATTAGCCCAGAAACTTAGAATACCCAAGATACAGTTTGCAAAACACAAGAAAACCAAGAACAAGGAAGACCATCATGTAGATACTTCATTCCTCCTTAGAATAGGGAACGAATTACCCATGAAAGGATATAGGTACAGAGACAAAATTTAGCGCTAAGATGAAAGAATGGACTATCCAGAGACTACCCCATCCAGGGATCCATTCCATAATTAGTCACCAAATGCAGACACTAATGTATATTCCAGGGAGATTTTGCTGCAAGGACCCTGATATAGCTGTCTCTTATGAAGCTATGCCAGTGCCCAGTAAATACAGAAGTGGATGCTCACAGCCAGCTATTGGATAGAACATAGGGTGTACAATGGAGGAGCTAGAGAAAGTACTCAAGGAGCTGAAGGGGGCTGCAACCCTATANNTGGAACAACAATATGAACTAACCAGTACCCCCTGAGCTNGTGTCTCTAGCTGCATATGTAGCAGAAGATGGCCTAANNGGCCATCATTGGGAAGAGAGGCCTCTTGGTCTTGCAAACTTTATATGACCCAGCACAGGGGAAGGCCAGGGCCAAGAAGTGGGAGTGGGTGGGTAGGGGAGCAGGGGCGGGGGTGGGAGGGTATAGGGAACTTTCGGGATAGCATTTGAAATGTAAATAAAGAAAATATCTAATAAAAAAAAAGAAAGTAGATTTTCTTCATATAAATATCCTGATTACAGTTTTGCCTCCCTCTACTGCTCCTAGTTCCTCCCCTCCTCTACCCCATCTGGATCCACCCCTTTCTGTCTCTCGATAGACAACAAGCAGGTTTCTATGGGATGGTAATAAAATAAAGTGAGCTACAATGTGATAAAGCAAACACATTTGGAATAGGACAAAACAAACAGAAGGAAAAGAGCCCAAGAACAGGCACAAGAAACAGATATAGATGCAGAGGCACACCCAGTCTACAAAACCACAAAACTAAAAGATATAATATATATGCAAAGGACATTTCATGTGGAAAAAAAGGGAAAAATAAAATCAAAAATTAAAATAAGATGTTGTAAACGCAAAGAAAAAAAAAAGAAAAAGAAAGAAACAAACAAAGAAAGCTCTCTAACAAGACAAATTAGACAAGGAATCTCCAAAGACCCCCTTGAGTTCATTTCTGTTGATCATCTACTTCTGGGTGTGTAGTCTACCAAGAATAGTTTGTTTCCTCAGTGAGAGTCCCATGAGGGAAACCTAATTTTCATTTGCAAGTGGTTATTTGTTAGGATAACTCTAGGCTATCTCCAATTAGTTATGGATGAGGCACATGGCCACTTCCCCTTTCAGCTCTAAGAACACATCTGGTGCAGACCCATGCAGGCCCTGTGCATGCTGTCAGTCTCTGTGAGCTCCTATGTGTGTCGTTTCTATTGTGTTTGAAAAGCCTTGTTTCCTTGGTGTCTTCTATCCCTTTGCCCTTACACTCTTATTTTCCTCCTCTTCTAGAAGGTTCCCTGACCTCTGAAGGAAGAGCTTTGACAGAAATACCCCATTTAGGGTTTAGTGTTCCAAGGTCTCTCACTCTCTTAATATTTTCTGGCTTTGGGTCTCTTTGCTGTAGGAGAAAACTTCTTTGACGATGGCTGACAGAGGCACTGATTTATGGGTATAGCAGAATGTCATCAGGAGTCATTTTGCTACTGAGTTCCTTTAGTAGAGTGCAGTATTTGGTTTGAGCCCAGGTCCCTGGCAGACCTAGTCACCTATGTAAGGTAGGGGTTCTATCTCATGGAATGGGGCCTCCAGTACAACCATATACTGATTGGTTATTTCAACAAACATTAGCTCCCTTTGCACTAGCATATCTTACAAGCAGGACACCTTGTAGATGGAAAGATCTGTAGCTGGGTTGGTGATTAAATTCATCCTTTAGTGACTTGGAGAGCATCTTCCAGCACCAAGAACATTGTCTTGCAGGAGTAAAGTATCTAGACAGGCACCAGCTTAACTTCTACAGGTTCATGGCCTGGCGAGAAAGTCCAGTTCGGAAAGCCTTTGCCATACAAGAAAAAAACGACAATCCGAGTTCAGATGTCAGGCAAGGAGGAAAATGCGCTTCATCCCAGCACTCAAGAGGCACAGGCAGGCAGATCTTTGAGAATTTGAGTTCCAGACCAGTCAAGGCCACATTATCACGAGACTTTGCTTATTGTGTATTGTTTGGTTTGTTTATGTTTGCGTTATTGTTTTAAAATGTGGGCTTTGCAGGAATCTGGTTCAGAATTAACTTACCAGAACCCATGTAAAAGTTAGACATAGTAGCATAAACATCTTTAATCACTAAACTTCTGGCTAATACCCGGAAGCTAGCAGGTTAACCAGGCAGACACATTCAGGTTATATACAACAGCCAAGGTTGTCCCCTGCCTTCCACACAACCACACAAACTGTGACGTGTGCTCAATGCATGCTCTCTTCTTCACCCTCTCCTTTACAAGTTCTCTCTCTCTCTCTCTCTCTCTCTCTCTCTCTCTCTCTCTCTCTCTCTCTCTCTCTGTGTGTGTGTGTGTGTGTGTGTGTGTGTGTGTGT
>NC_034599.1:23162145-23176441 GCF_900095145.1 Mus pahari
CTCTCTCTCTCTCTCTCTCTCTCTCTCTCTCTCTCTCTCTCTCTCTCTCTGTGTGTGTGTGTGTGTGTGTGTGTGTGTGTGTGTGTGAGTGAGTGTAGGAGAGAGAGAAAAACAGGCACAGAGAGAGAGACAGAGACAGAATGAATACACAGGCCTCCTGTAGTTAAGTTTCTATAGCAGGTACATTATCTAAATCAGCCTCAAAAACAAGGAATAGAAGAACTGAGAGGGTGAGCTGCTTCCCATCTTCATAAGCAATGATTGCACGACAATAGAAAGCTGCAGTTTGGTGGGAGGAAGAATTGTTCTGATTCATTTAATTTCATTTTGAGAGTATCTCACATGGCTCAGGCTGGCCTCAATCTCACTACATAGTTGACGGTAGCCTTGAACCTGGACCATCCTGCCTCTGCTTTCTAATGTGTGCTACCACACCCAGGATAAAACCCTTGTTTCCTATTCTGAGAGTGTGCTTTTGTTCTCCATTCTCATTTTCCTGCCCCGTCAGACCTCCACTTTGTTCTGTACACTGAGCTTTCTTAGCATGTTTCAACTTCTGTGCTGTTCACTAAGCACAGTTGCTCTAATTGCTCTGCTCCCAGCCTGCCCATGCTGTCCCCTCGGCACTGCTGTTCAAGGCTCTCTCCTTCCCTGAGACTGGCTGTTGCACACAGCAGCCCCCAGAGCAGCCCTGCTGACACAGTAAAATAAAATCAGAAAGCTGTATTAATTTAAGTGGCTTTCTTCACATTTAGTACTGCTATTACAGTGTTGATGGTTGGTAATAAAAGACCTTTTAGTGTGGGAAATCAAATAATCTTATACAAACACAAATGGGCCCGGACAATGATTATCCTAATGTAATTGGAGAATGAACTCTGATTATGGGTGTCAGTTCTTGCCTTTCTTAAGGTGTTTTAGGGCTAATCTCGTGATTGATAGATTGACATTCTTTGTAAAGTGTATTTATCATGAACATGCTGCATTTCTTACATTTTGCATCTCTGTGCCCAACAATTTCTTGAGGTTTAAGGCTGTGTTGACTTTATAGAGGTTTCTAAAATTTTTGTGCAATGAACTATGATGAAGTTATGACTGAATAAGGGGAGGGCTGAGCTGACTATCAGACAAAACTACCCAGTGGCAATGTGGGGCCATCCCTCCCTTATAGTTCCAAGGGGAATGAAAGAAACCATATGCAGGAAGGAGCCATTTACGATAAAACTGTAGAACATCCTATGGGAAGCCATGCTATTTGCCCTATTTTGCCAGGGTGATGATATATATGCTGAGGAACACTTTCCCATTTTTCGTGGGCATGCTGTTGCCCTAAGCACATGTGGTTAAAAACATATTTGCTGACATTTTTGCGGTTTCAATCAATATACAGTCTGTGAATGGCTGCCTATCTGGTATCCAGAGATCTACTAAACTGAAGTAGAGTTCCCTGTCTTAATGACTTTAACTGGATAGTTAATTTAATGGACCTGGCTTTTATAGATCTGCCAATGGAGATTTTATGTGTGCATAATGATGGTACATGACAGACAATCTTCTGCCTAAGAGACAGGTACTACTGTTATGTCCAGTCTTGTCCTCAAGCCAGCATGGCTGCTCTCATTTGTTCCTCCTCATGGGAAAGCATCTCCTAGAGCCAGATGTCTCACATTCACAGCATGCCCACCCTTCATGGCTGAGCACACAGAGCCTTCTTACCCAGGATTCTAGACCCAGCTTCATGAGATGCCTACTCTTCTTGCCCTGGCCTTGAACATCATACTTTCCTTCCTTCCACCACAATAGCCACCACTGCTTTCCATTCATCCTCACATTCATTACTTTCACTCCCCTCGATTCTGACAGCGTCTCACAACAAAGCAATCTATCCATCAGTTCCCAGCATTGGGTCAGCAGACAGGTGAGTGGCTGAATCTCAGATTGTGGCTCTTGGTATACTTTACTGGAATGAAGGCTCTGTCCTTTCTGGATTCTGCTTGAGGGTTAGGTCATCTGCAGGGGCCCTGTTTCTTTACCTTACATATGCAATATCAGATCATTTTTGCTGAGCTTGATAACTACCCAAAATTTAATCAGGCATGATGATGGGATTGAACTGCGTGGATAAGTGGGTCTCAGAAGAGACCCAGCTAATCGTATCTCAATGAGCGAGAAGAGGCTCATGGAATTGAAAACCAAGACATTTGCTTAGCGCGCTAGTGCAGGAAACATTCCGAAGCTCTTTGGAGCTCTGTGTGGGGTTTATTTCCTCTTTAGGGCATGAGTTTCCCTAGGTTCTTTTGACACTAGATCACAGCGTCTTTTCCTTCTATTTATGTAATTTGAATGTTTGTCTAGAATCTCAGCAGCCAGTATAACTACCTCGAGGGCAAATAGTCAAGCCTTATAATTCTTTGTCTGTCTTAAAATAACATGACCCCACCTCTCATGGAATAAACATACTACCAAAAATCAAATGGAATCTTGACAGTGTTGCACATTCTTCTTAATAACCGGGTGAGTTTCTAATGGGTTTCCCATGGGGGTGGGGACTTTTCTCACAGTGGTTAGAAGCACAGATTTTGCAGTGATGGGTTGAAAGCTCAGACATCCTGAGGGATGCTATTTCTAAGCTTCCAATTTTGCCATAAGTCACAGGTGCCTTTTCTTTGAGAATTCCTTGGGTCCTGAATTTTCTTTTGTGGAATGAAAGGAAATTTAGTCCTGTTCAGTGGACTACTACTTTGTCGAATGGGTTCGGAGTGGGGACATACTTTGAAATGCCTTTCCTGTTTTCCTCTTATTCACATTTGACTCAGTCCAAAAGATTTAGCTCAAAGTCGAATTTGTTTTCTGTTTTTGTTTTTTTTTTCTGTTTTTTTTTTGTTGTTGTTATGTTTGAAGAGCTTCATATCTACCTACCATTGCCAGTAGGTTAGGATTCATGAAAATTTCTTTCCTATAGGTACTTTTAATAAAGGTTTAAATCCAAAGCTATATTAATGAATATCATTTTGAATCACAACTGGCCCCACATAACCTCGTATGGCAGAGACGATCGAGTCTGTGTATCAGCGGTCTCCATAGTACATTCGCATCTTCACCTTGGCTGTTCTTGGGCTAAGGTTACAGATGTGTGTGTTGAATCGGGGGAACACTGTTGAGGAAAGATTGCCTTCTTCTTTGGAAGAGCAGGTGTCTGGGACCGTTACCCTTACCTGTACCTCCTTTTCTTCAGCCCCACCAAACTGTCTTCGTATTCTACAGCAGACCCCTGTTAGCCAGCCATGTTTGTATCCACTTAGCCAGGACCTCAGCTTACCATGCCGCCACTTCCTTTTGAAAAGAATTCCCTTTGACATAATGGAACATTTTTGTCTTCTAAGGAGTGAGCGTCCTGTTTAGAATCTCTAAGAATTCACTGTATTCCAATTCTCTCTCTCTCTCTCTCTCTCTCTCTCTCTCTCTCTCTCTCTCTCTCTCTCTCTCTCTCTCTCTCTCTCTCTCTCTCTCTCGTGTGTGCCTGTAAGTCAGAGGACAACTAAGGTGTCACTCTATAGGCACCGTCCACTTGATATAGTGTCTATCACTGCTTTAGCGGGCTAAACTGTCTAGTCAACAAGCTCGAGATCTGCCTTTTTTTTTTTTTTTTTTAGCATGATGGACCTCAAGTTCTCCTGTTTGTAAGGCAAGCACTTACTGGCTATTCCCTCAGCCTACGCATCTGCCATTTATATTAGAGATTAAGACACCCTTTTAGAGGTAGGATAACGCAGTCTTCTCCTAAGTCGAGCATCCAAATGGCTGCCTCCTGGAAGGAGAGCATTTTCTCTTCTTTTCATTCTTGTTATGTTATCCTCTGAGGGCTTGTCTGGCAGTCAGCTGGCAACCGCATTAGCCTTTGGTTGGTATTAATAAGAAAGAATGGGAGATCTGTTCAGCTTAGATAAACACACAAATTGCACTGTGCCATCCCTTCTTTATGTTTCAAAAGAGGTTGAGGTGTTTTATTTCTCTAGCACAAAAATAATAAGAAATCAGTGGGATGACTAATCTTTTGGTACCCCTTTTAGCATGAATTTCCCCTACAGTAAGCTAACTGTCTCTCAGAAGGTTAGCACATTGCAGAGTGCATGGGGAAGCTTCCTTTTATTTCTGTTCTGTGAGGTTCCTCGTGAGGCACTGTAGGTGCACTATCAACTCAGACTGGCAACATTGTTTGACATTAGTGATGATGTCACATTTACCTTGAAAACCACCAGGTATTAAAGACCTAAAGGAGAGAAATGTGAGGAGCGATGGCAGCCCCGTTCAAAGAGGGGATATTTATTAGGAAAACCTCTTTTTTTTTTTTTTTTTTTTTCAGGCTGTGCTTAGCTATTGTAAGAGCAGATTGAACTGAGAAGTTGGCCCTTGGAAGGCAACACTGTAAGACACAGCACAGTGCCAGCTAAGAAGGGGGCGTGCAGTTTTGGGGCAGCCTTCCAATTACTTTGCTGAGGGATCAGCACCAGGCTATTGCCTTTTGAAGATGGAGCTTTGTGAAAGGGCCAGTAAAGAGTGTGAAATATGTCCAATGTATGCAAATCCCCAACATACATATGAGCACATGGATTAGTAACCCATCTGATGGCAGCTTTTTGCCAATCATCATTTTTGCCAAATTGAAGACTTGCAGGACATGGGGCAGCTCTGAAAGGGATCTGTGTGCTGCTTTGGCAGGTGACACCCTATCTATCAGCTGACATTTCTGGAAGGAAAGAAGGAAGAAAGGAGGAAGATGAAGGATGGGAGAGGGAAGCATTAGGATTTAGATTTATAAGCATGTTCTCTCTCTCTCTCTCTCTCTCTCTCTCTCTCTCTCTCTCTCTCTCTCTCTCTCTCTCTGTGTGTGTGTGTGTGTGTGTGTGTGTGTGTGTGTGTTTTCTATTCAGGTTTTCACATGTAATGCCTCAGAAGTACCTGGGGTCTATGGGCAAGAAGGCTATAAAATTCATAGCCTTGAGGAAAAAGGGAAGAGGGAAACTGGACATCCATGGGAGACCATGTACTTGGGCTTGTTAAGAGGAATTAAATCAATGTTTCCCCCTCCTTAGAACCAGTGAGGAGAAGCAATTTGAAAGTTCATTTTTCTTTAAAACCACAGCATACTGTACATGTGTTTGTATCATCTCTGCATGCTTAAATTAGTCTTCTTGTCTTTGAATTTGAGCGGTAATTAACTCAATTATGCTTACTAAACTCCCCCAAGTTATTAATTAAGGATTCTATGGAAGAATTATTGCAGTTGAATATACTTATAAACTGATCTTGCTCTAGAAACTTTGGCCTCTTATGTCCATTCTGCTTCCATGAACACCCAGATTCACACCCAGGACATGGCCCGTCGTGGGTGTGTAAAGTACTGCTGTGACATTCTTGCTTCCATTGCAAGATGTTATTTCTATCTTTCTCTTTGTTCTATGTTTTAACTCCAACTAGCTATAGGATTTCAGAAGACGGAAAACATGCTTCTTTTCTTCATTTTGCTTCTCCAAAGAGCCTCATATATATTTGCATATTAAAAGAAAAATGGTCATAGTTGTAGAGCTCCCAGAAGCCAGGACAGACTACACAGGAAGGTTGTAGAGGTCCCAGAAGCCAGGACAGACTACACAGGAAGGGCATTGTCAACCCTGCCAGTATTCTACACAGAGCAGGCCATGCAGTTGCCTGAACAACAAAACAGCCATGTCTTTACTCTCTAACCTTCCTGGCACATGAGTCAGAGAGACTGTGCTCCAGTAAAGCTATTTTTTGTCACTGTCAGAATGGCCAGGCAATGGATCACATTATGTATCTGAGGCCAAAGATGCGCAAGGACATTTCCTGGCCTTAGTCTATTGATATCACATTTATACTAAGGCAGTAGTTCTCAACCTGTGGGTCATGACCTCTTTAAGGGTCAGATGTCAGGCATCCTGCATATCATATATTTACAGTACAATTCGCAACAGTAGCAACATTACAGATATGAAATGGCAGCAAAATAATTTTATTTGGGGGAGAGATCACCACAATATGAGGAACTGTATGAAAGGTTGAGAACCATTCTTCTAAGGGCTCCTGACTTTGCAGTATTAATGAATTTGTTTACCTACTGTATCCTGTGCTGTGAGGTAAGTACCACATGACTGATTAGAAATAGATGCTAGAATGTACTTATCTACAGAGGAACTGTAAGACTGCCTTACATCTCAGCCTCTCCTCCTTCCCGGTATTTTCAAAAGAACAGAGCTATCCTAAAAGTGGTCACATGGCCTCTGCCCTTATACCAGCCTCATTCTTTCCTTTCGTCTCAGCAGACAAATACAAGTCTGCAGTAGCTCGCCTGGGATATGTGATCCTAATGCTTTGATATCAGAGTGTGGAGCCACAGTGATGAGCACGTGGCACCAGATCCCTAAGATTCCTCATCTGTTGGAGCAGCCGGATGCGTGGACATCATTGGAGCTCCTCCTATGGGGAGATACTTCCATGGTCACTTCTGAGATACCCTACTCTTTGGGGACATCAAATCACACAGATGGTGGAGGATCTGAAGCCATGTGCTTATTTTCTTTGCTACTCCGATAATTAGATTCTGGAACACTCCATGGGAAATCTAGGCTCTGATGCAATTCTTTTTGTGGAGAGGAAAACAGGATTTTGACTTGTTTATTTATTTCCTCAGTCATTTCAGTGGATTTAGCTAAGCTTAATAAAGTTCAAACAACCTGCCCAAAATCATAAATTAGCATTAGTGATTCAAGATTACTGATTTCCTTGGGGCTCTGCCACAATTTACAGCCATCTTCATTTCCTTCTTTGAATTACAGAATCTTAAAAAGGCCTTCACGGTCACCCAGCCTATTTCCTACTGCAGTGTGGGTCTCCATTAGGCTTGTATCCAACCCCTGCTTAAATCGGTGTCCTCTCAAAGGCACACACACACACACACACACACACACACACGCACGCACACGCACACACACACAAACAATGCAGCTTGCCTTGAGCCTATTCACAGGTGTATTCCTACATATTAATAAGTGAGTCAGCATCATTTTTACAAAACTATCACATAAGTGATGCCTGGCAATTGGCACATGGCCCTGGTGGTAATACCCTTGTAGAAACTGCAGAACTCATTTTTACACCCCAATAGAAATGGTGAGATGTGATTATCATTGTTAACTTACCACATGCATTGTTTGGAAACTTTTGTATTAAAATGGTGTCATAAATATAAATAGGCCGGACTCTGGTCCCCTTCCTCTTTTTCTGATGGAGCCTTGTTACTTCATAAAGCACAGTCCTCCAGGATTACACCGCTTCCAGCCTCTACTGACAATATTAAGGAGACTTGCTTTTCTCAGCCTTACACTTGCTTTTCTGTAACTTCCACCCAGGAGTCTCTGTTTGGTTTTTTTGGAATAGTAATAAATACATAAAACTCAGTGTTTGCCCCTTGTGGGTAAACATAGAAGAATGTGGAGAGCCACTCTAAAGCGGGGATTCTGAGGCTGCACTCCCGAAGACTCCGCTTAGCCATAGCAAACCCGTCCTGCGTGGGTTAGTCACAGCTATGCTCATCACCGAGACACACTTTAAATTCAGACTGTCCTAAGATGAAAATAAAAATAAAAACAAAACAAAATGTCGGTGGATTACAGGCTTTTTCTTTCAGGGCTCTCCATTCTTTCTTGTCCTTTCCTGTCCTTTCCCGTCCTTTCCTTTCAATTTCAGGTTTCCTAATTAAATGTGTGAACAGAGAAACTGTGCTCTTGATAGATGTTGCCTGTCGTGGATCACAGTCCGTAATGGAAAACATCTTTGGTCTGGGCTTTTTTCCTTTGTTCCCTTTCCGTTATGCTTGTAAACCTCTACCTAAGTAAGTAAGGTCTAAACATCTTTAATAACAGGAATAAATAAGCAATAGAGGAGCCAGTCTGTCGGCTTGGAGAGGATCTGACCACCAGCTCCCTAAAATAGAAAGCCCTACAGAGGTCGCCTAGCACATCATCCTGTCCTTGGCCACATCCTTTCTGCCCAGAGCCTCTTCCATTTGAATCGAGCTGTGGCCTTTTCTGTCTACCCACAAGGACCACAGTCCTCTCAAATATAGACATCACAGTGTCCATTCTACATATACTCAAATGGATCCTGTGACATTGTGTGAAAGCTCATGATAAAATTAGGATATAGATAGTAGACTAAACTATACTTGTATAGAAAATTGAAAATGCAGATAGTCACACACATATATGTCTCAATCTTCTTATTTTTATTCTAGAAACTAGGTCACAGAAGCACACTATACATTCAAATGCTTATCCCCCTGCTTCTTTTCTAGACTGCACAAGAGGTTATGAATATGTTCCTGTGCAGATGAGTCCTAATGCTTTCTACAAGGAGAACCAACCATACTTCACCATTGAGTAACTATGTTGTTCTGTAAATGACAGAACTTGGGATCCGTTTCCATCATGGTTACTAAATATTGGGGTGTATTTTTTACTGCCACTAAGAAAACATCATGTCTTGTATGGTGAGGGCAGAAGTTACTATGAAGTGCAAGGAATAGAACTCCAGGCAGTTAGAAGGCTGATGGCTTTCTGAGCTTGAACCTGGGTTTATTGCAAAGCTCTGCCCCCTCTTTTTTCCCTTCTGTAAGTTTAGCGGGAAACAGCTTTGGTGAATCTGTTCCGAAGTCCCACTTCCTGTTTCTTGTCACCATGGAGGAGGGGAACACTTCTTTGTGCTGGGGAAAATGGAAAACAGGAAGGAACAGACTACACAAGGGACTGGGCCTGACAACACAGAAAATGCTGACATAAATTAATCAAACGAGGCATCTCTCTGGATTGAATTAGTTCCTGATTGATGGCTGCGGCACCATGTCTGCCTGGCCGTTTCTTCATTCTCATCCGTTGCTGCCCCTGATTTATGTCAGCGTCTCAGTGCATTGGCTGACTAGAGATCCTTGGAGGATGGATGGAAGAGAAGGGGGCTGCACCAGTGCTGGCCGCCCCTGGTCCAATCTTCATTCCAACTCTCAGAGTGACGACTCATCTGTCAACTTCATTGTATGCCTCATAAACTCAGTGTCTGCATTTTTAGGCTCTGTCCTATTCCTGTGGGGGCTGAGATGGTAAAACATGTGTACAGACATACATATACATACATACGAACATATAGATATGCATAGACACATAATACATATACATGCATGCACATATATACATGTAATTGACTACATATATGAATACACCCATATGTGTATATTTCTACAGTTTCATAAGTATGATCTCTTAGAAGTTCTTAAACTTTAACCGGATACCAAGCAAATGAGCTCACTGTTACCTGTGACCTGCAGGGAAGTATTCGCCAAGACTTAGTTACTGCTCATTTCTGTGATGAGAGGCATCTCGGGTGATTGGTAAGATGAATTGGTTTGAATATTGGTGGCTTCCTGTCTTGTGGAATTAATTTGCTACTATAACATTTCTTTTTTTTTCTGTTTTTTTTTATTATTATTATTTTCTTTATTTACATTTCAAATGCTATCCCGAAAGTTCCCTATAACCCCCGCCCCGCCCCTGCTCCCCTACCCACCCACTCCCACTACTTGACCCTGGCCTTCCCCTGTGCTGGGTCATATAAAGTTTACAAGACCAAGGGGCCTCTCTTCCCAATGATGGCCGATTAGGCCATCTTCTGCTACATATGCAGCTAGAGACTCGAGCTCAGGGGGTACTGGTTAGTTCATATTGTTGTTGCACCTACAGGGTTGCAACCCCCTACAACTCCTTGGGTACTTTCTCTAGCTCCTCCATTGGGGGCCCTGTGTTGCATCCAATAACTGACTGTGAGCATCCACTTCTGTGTTTGCCAGGCACTGCCATAGCCTCACAAGTGGCCGCTATATCAGGGTCCCTTCAGCAGAATCTTGCTGGCATGTGCAATAGTGTCTGGGTTTGGTGGCTGATGATGGGATGGATTCCCGGATGGGGTAGTCTCTGGATAGTCCATCCTTTCATCTTAGCTCTAAATTTTGTCTCTGTACCTATATCCTTTCATGGGTATTTTGTTCCTTATTCTAAGGAGGAATGAAGTCTTTATAGGAAAAAACTTTGCTGCTCATTCTGGACGTCTGAATCCTGGTCCTCTGTTTCCTTTTTAAAGTTCTTACTATGTGTTGTATTCAAGATCTGGTATTCTTGTGTGTAATTTTATAACAGGAGCCTTAGGCTTTAAGGCTTTTATACTCGATGGGGGAGACAGGTATTAAATATGTTATCAAAGGATTAACCCCAGGATCTTAGATGTAGCAATTCTAGTAAGTGATTCAAAGTACAGTCTAACTTTCACGAAAATATGGAAACAGTTACCAACTTGAAAGAGCATATGATTGTTTAAGTGTTTTAGCTATCGGTGTTTTTGTGTGCTGTGTTTATGTGTATGTGTGTACCTGTTCGTCAGATAATAGGGTTCAAAGTCAGATGTCATCCCTCAGTGGTATCCATCTTGATTTTTGAGACAGGCTCTTTCATTCTCCTAGAATTTATGCCGTGGGCTAGGCTGGCTGGCCACAGATGCCCAGCAACCTGCTTCACAATCTCTAGGATTACAATATGTGGCTGCTCTGAAGTTGACATGATCATGAGCATTGGACTCAGTACCTCATTCCCAGCTTAAGTGATTTTTAAGCATAGATTTTGTTGTCTCAATAAGGCTAATGTTACTTGAAAACGTGGTGAAATGGAAGAGCAAAGTTCATGAATATGAATATCAGTTCAGAATTCCATAATTGTTTTTGTTGTTGCTGTTGTTGTTGTTGTTGTTATTGTTGTTGTTATCAACACACAGAACATTTCTGGGGGGAGGGGAACAAATTTTAATGTTATTATCCTCAGGGCTGTATCTTAGGCTATAATTTCTCTCATCTCTAAATAGGTATTAAAGTTAAATGGAATATACTAAATATGTTTAACACAATTGAGAGCATCTTTTATGGTTTGGTGACTGTGTTGATATTTTGGTATCTAGACGGAACTGTCTATGGTGTTTAGTTCATCAGATACAGAAATCTCCAAATCAGAGCTTACGCTATTGGACTGATGTCTCCTTACTCCAATCTGTCCTTTCACAATTCCACCGAGTACAGATCACCACAGCCCGGATGCTCAGTTGCCCAGGACAGTCTCCTAGTAATCCATGCTTTCGTTACTCCCTCCATGGTACCGAACTCTGTCTCCTTAGAGCCTGTGCCATCTAGTTTCCTGCTTGAAGCACTCCACCTTTCCCGATACCCCTGTTGATTCCTTCAGATCTTAGCTAGCAAACAATGTTCGGCCCTCCATGCTTTTCTTCTGAGCGTGCCATCGCATCTTGCCTTCTTCCCACCATAGCACTTAGCATATTGCCCTGTAAATAAGTCCTTGTTTTTGAGTATTGATCTGCCCTTTCCACAACTCTGTCACTCATATTCATGGTGCTTAGATCTCCAGTCCCTTCACTAGTTGGGGGAGTAGGGCACTGCCACCACACTTGCTGAATAAATTCATCTTTCTTCAAAGCCCATTCCAGTAGAGGGAAAATTTTAAAATAACTTAAAGAGTACTTCAAATTAAAGAAAGGGACCCTTCCAAAGCAGTTCAAAGCGTAGGCATCATGGGTTACTTTCATATAAGGGACTTCAGCTGTGCATTCAAATCAGACACCATGGCTAGTTTTTCAGAAGGAGACCAACATTAAATCAATTTCCATGAATTTTCCGGGAGGCAAGTATAAACCAGGTACATTATCCTCACTTGTCTCTAGCCCCTGGCCATCTCCTGAGCATCATTCCTTCATCCTTTCTGTCCACGAGGTTGCTCTTACATACTGTGAAAAGAGCAAAGATTCTTCTACTCTCTTGTCCTTTGCAATTTCTTTGACATATTTTGAGGATTTCAGTGCTAAGGATAACTTTGAGTGCCTTGGCCTCTTTTCCTGGGAGACCAGATATTCAGAAGAATTCTTCCATAAAACTTTGGGGAAAGACAAGCAGTCTTAGATCTTGGCAGTGAAATTCTCCCTAGACAATCAAGCATCAGTCACAAGAGCAAACAGTCAAGTCTGGGGCTTCCTGTGGGATATTGATCTTTCCTCTCTGCTACAGCATTTCCCTCATCCTCCCGACATCCAGGGGGAAAATGAAACATGAGATTTGAAAAACGAAAAATACTGAAAGTGACAGGCTATTCTGGCATCATGGGTTATGGGAGACTGCCAGTGGAGAGGAGACCAGTGGAACCTATTCTTGTCCTTCAGGGGTCACTGATTGAACCTTAAGACTATGGGGCAGAGCTAGGTAAATAATAGGTATTAGTGGTGGCACGATAAGAGCCTTTTGGAAAAGAGGGCTAGCAGAGCATCGAGAAGGCAATCTGACAGGATAACGGAAGGCAGAGATAATGGCCCATCTGGAAATACCTTCCTCAATTGCTCTTATAGCTACGGAACAGGGAATGTAAACAGGTGGAAAATGCGCATTTGGATGATCAACTCATAAATGAAACAATGAGCTATGTGGCTGCCCTGTTCCCTGAAAACCTCATCATCAACTTGGCCTTTATCTGCGAATGGCATCATTTCTGCTTAGGTTTCCATCATCCAAGCCAGAGCGCCAGGTCCACGGTCCAGATGGTGACAGGACAGGGTTGGGGAGCTCATGCTCGATGCCGGGGAATTCTTTTTACACTCTGGTTTGCTACCTGGAACAAGCTTGAAATGAAGCACTGGCTTTCAATCAGGAGACCAAGAAGGGATAATACTTGTAGGACATATCTGTTTCTCACAGTGCTCTCCAGTCTAAACACTGATTGTGTTTTTTCCACCTTAGCAAATGAGTGCCTATACGAATTCTTCCCAGCACTTTAACTCCTTTCAAAATTGTGTATCGACTCCAGGTGTTCATTATTTCTACTCTTAGGAACCTTTGACTACTTACAGTCATAGTCCACAACCGCCCTACCTACAACCAGCCTACGGTGAGCCCATGTTTGCCGTTTTATGTAATTCTGGATTGTATGTTCCATCTCACTGATCAGATAGCCTACTCTCCACCCACACACTTCCCACTGGCCTCTCCTGATTTGCAAGCTCGTCATCCAAACAGGTTACCTAAAAGTTCACGATGTCCCCTGACTATGTTTTGTACTCTCCACTGAGCACCGCTACCCATATTTAGTGTACCCCAGTCTAGCTGCACGTAGGCCCGAGTGAATCGCTTCTGTTTGAGATCTGTGGCTCCCCCTCTGGTTCTCTTTTGGTCACTGAGACAGGTCGGAGAGAGATTTCGCCAGCTCCTTTCCATACCAACGTCGCATACCCTCTGCTTCTATCTCTGCTTTCTCTGGGGGTAATCTTGCAATCTGATTGTGTACGTGTGGATATTTGCTGTATATGTACATATATTATGTATGTAAATATATTCTGTATCTGAATATGAATTGTTACAGGTTAAATTACCTGTGTCCATTTGATTTGGAATTTGCCTATTTGATACAAGAATTAGCTATCTGATAGTCATTTCAAACTTAATATGTTAGGGGCTATGGGTGTGGTATAGTAGTAGAACGCTTTCCTGTCTAAGTGTGAGTCTCTGAAGCCAGTCTCAGCACTAGCAATAAACAACAACAAAATCCACAAACATGCCCACACATTAATGTTCAAGCTGAACATTTGATCTTGGATACCGTGCCAACTACCTCTTCACACAGTCTTCTGCAACTTCAGAAGGTGACATCGGTGAATTGTTCAACAGCTAGCTTGGATCCCTGTATTTCTAGCACCCTTTCATGTGCAATCCTCTTGGTTCTTTCTCTAAATACGTTATGAGTCCATCTGTTCTCCTTCATCTCCATTGCCACAGTCTGAATCCAACTTCAAATGTGACCAGAAGTATAATACATAGCTTTGTTCAGCATCTGCTTTCCCAGTTTGCATTCTGCAGCTTCTAAAAGATCTATCCTATAGGGCATGCCAGCACGTCATTCTCCGTGGTGAATCCTAGCTAGCAGAAGCCTTCTATCACATTTTGAATGAAGTCATAGCATTCATAGTGACCTCCAATCCCTTTGTTTCTCAGGAACATCTTCTATTTCTATCTTCTTTCTCACCTTCAGCTACCCTCGCCCTTCTTCTTCTTCTTCTTCTTCTTCTTCTTCTTCTTCTTCTTCTTCTTCTTCTTCTTCTTCTTCTTCTTCTTCTTCTTCTTCTTCTTCTTCTTCTT
>NC_034599.1:23176461-23215992 GCF_900095145.1 Mus pahari
CTCCTCCTCCTCCTCCTCCTTCTTCTTCTTCTTCTTCTTCTTCTTCTTCTTCTTCTTCTTCTTCTTCTTCTTCTTCTTCTTCACCAGAATATTCCACAGGCACTTAATCTAAGGCTGGTTTGCTTGTTTTGCCTGGACCATCTAGCCTTCAGACCTATGCATAGGGAACTTTATTGTCCCTTATCTGAAAGCCTCCTCTTACTAAGTCTGGCTGAACAATTTGAATCAACATTACCCTTTACTTATCTTTCCTAACCCTACACACACTTTTTACTTTCTTTATAACATATTGCCTTTTTGAGGGACCTTATTTGGTTGCCTGAGAATTATGTAACTCTCCCCAACTGCTATGCAGGTTCTTAGAGAACTTACTTTTACCAGCTTTGTTGACCTCAGTTCTGTTGTAGGTACTCAAGCACATTTTTTCTTTTACTTAATTAATTGATTAATCAGCTACTACAGTCTTCATCTCTTCAGTTCTTGCTAGCCTGCCTTCACTTGTAAGTAATTACATTCTCTGTGTATGTAGCTATTTGGCCAGCTGGTTTTGTAATCACCAAATTATAAGGAGCAAGTTCTCAGTGCTGTCTGCCCACAGCTTAGTCCTTACAGTGAGCATATGTGGCATTTCCTCATGTCAAATGAAGACCCAATAGAGGGATGCCAACCCCATTGATCACATCTACTCAGCCGCCCACCATAATCTTACCTCTGGATCTAGAGTTCACATATCTCCTCAACAACCCTGTTATGTCTCACAGAACAGTCTAGACCTCACTCTTTCAGGGGCAAGCCACCCAGCCTCAGCCTTCTCTTCACCAGTGTCAGACTCCTTCCAGAGGAAGGACCTTAGGTACCCAGAATTCCCTGCCCACTTCCAGTCTTGTGAGAAGATTGTTCCCACCTTTTCTGAAGCTATTAAATAAAATGAAAACTGCCCAAAAAAGCTTCATTTGTGCATTGCAGATGAAGAGCAAATCTTTTTAAGTGTGTCCCATGCATTCAACTAAGGCTCAGGTTGAGATGGCTGTTCTGTGTTTGTATTTGATGGAACTCATGAACTTACCACCCCTCCTCCCTTGCTTAGTTTCTGATTTTTCTCTGGACTGGAATCAAACTGGTTATCTGTTAAAACAGGCTATGTACATTGAATGTAAGAGAAAACTTAATATGTACCTAGCGCATGCACACATACACACACACACACACACACACACACACACACACACACACACACANATATATATATATATATATATATATATTCACATACACATATAAACTATGCTATATTGTTAGCTGTCACTTGGTCTTAAGACTAAGTGGAAGGATTCATAGTTTAGATTTCTTGTGTGGCTTTGGAGAGAAATCCATTTTCTACAGTGTTTTTTTTTCTCAGTCTTTGGAACTTTACATTTGAGTGTTCATTAATCTTCATATCCTGCCAACAAAATAGTATTACTTACTTTTCATTTGTTGGGGACAATATTATTTGAATATTTGTTGTTTTCCAAATATCAAATTAAGTTACAACATCCTTCCCTTCAAATTGGTTATCTCACTCTTCTAACATAGCCCCAAGATTAGTCTCAGATCTTTTCATTAAAGTGAATTTTAACTTTATATTTTACAAGAATCATTCTCAGACTCTACTGGGAGCAGTCAGCACTTCCTCCTGCAAGTCACACTGTACCTCCAACTCATCTAGACTCTCTGCAGAAACATATTTGCCTGCATGTTTGTGGAAAATAAAAATTGAATTTTTCAAATTCTATTTCTCTATCACCAGCAGGTTGGAAACCCATCAGATATATGTCTGACCATCCATACAAGAGATTTTAGTAGCAAAGTGTGGGAGGACAGCAGCGGAACCTCCATACAGAGTGAAAAGCTGTTCCATTTCAACTGGCTGACAACTGGCAGAGACCAGAGGCAAAAAGTCTCTTGGTTTGTTTCTCTCTTTTGTGCTTGCCATTTATTTCTGCGTGAGTTATGAAGGTGACTCAGATTGGGATTGCCTGCTCAACATCCTTAGTGTCATTTGTGCTTGGACATTAGACCCTGAAAGAGTATAAAGGAGACTTGATCATACTCTAGCTGTGTGACTTGGGGAAAGTGGGTTGATTTCTCGGTGCCCAGTTGATTTGCGATGATGGAATCATAAAATTGCTTCCTTCCAGATAATAAGGTGATGGACTGCTGTGTATAAAGGAGTTTTGCCAATGCCTAGGGCACAAGGATGAATATGACCACACCATGTGTGAATAGTCCAATCCCTGATTGCAGGGTCAGTCTGTATTCTTGAAGGCTCCGTTGGTTTTTGAACACCTCCTGAGCGCTGGTTTCATTGACTCTCATGTAAGACAGCATGGGCCAAGGCTTGCTATCAGGTGATTCATCACAGAGTTCCTAAGTTGTACCATATTTTATATTTCCTGAGATTGCATAAGACCTCTGTCAGCTTTGTTCTTTAAACTTTCCCCCTGTCCTTTGTTCTCAGGACAATTTTAGTCTCTCAATGTCACTTGCTGTCTACCTCTCAACAGCATTTCTTTAACATTGAACCCCATGAAAACCTGAGGACTGACTCTTTCATAAGACAAACAGGACCATGGGATGTAATCATATCACCCACTCTCCTGTCTCTGGCTTCTTGTTTCCACTCCCTACACTTGAGCTTTGAAGACCTTTTTGCTAGCAGGTATTTTTATTCCAACCACAAAACCCCTTATTCTGGGCACAAAGGATATCCCCAAACACTTCCCCAGTGCTGCTGCTCTTGTTGTGCATCATGGACTGTAAAAATGATCTAGAACATTCTCTTCAACAGCCAACTGCCGCCCAAGCAACATTTTCCATCATTCTTACTTGAATGGCCTACATCACGACTCACTTCTTTTCACAGGAGTTGCTTGCCATGTCCTCTTGTTCCCTTACGTTCTCTTAAAAAATGTCAGCAAAGTAAGAGAACTTAGTACCCTGAAGGGAGAATTATCTGCAAGTACCTTGAGAGGAGAAGCAAGAACAAAATGAATGAGCAATCAGGAGAAAACAGGATGAGAAGAAAATAAGTAAAATAAAGATTTCTGGTTGACTCACCGTGTGAGTAGGGCAGATTACCCCCCTCCTTCAAGAAAGAGAAATCAATAAAAAGGTGAAAGGGTAGGTGGTAGGCACTGATTCTTGGGAGAGCAGCCTTGGAGAAATTGACCCGTTCCAGAGCAGGCTATGCTGAACCACAGATTTGGGAGCCATTGGCTGTGGCAAAGTGCTGACAACATGCCATCACCCTGGAGGTGCTGCGTAAAGAGATGCATGCGGTCTTGAAGGCAAAAGAGGGAAACCCTAATGTTGAGCTGCAAATTCTCTAAGAATGAGAAAACATAGAAGCACAAACATTTATAGCTGGAGAAAATGGGATTCGAAAATATTGTTAAAATCTCTCTGACTCGTCATAAGCCTGTGGAGAGGGCCTTTGACAAGATGGACTGTGGTCCGAATGTTTGGCCCCGAATTAGAAGGCAGCTAGCTTTCAGATCTGTTCGGAATTGGACAGAGTTAGACAAGAAAATGGGATTGTGTTTACTGATAATTCTTAACAAGCGTCTAGTGGTTTTGCATACATTATTTATTTTGCATTTTTCAGCAACTCTGAAATTTGGGCTATATTATCGTATTATTAATGATGAGGGAGCCAAACGAAGAAGTGATGAGATAATGATGCAAGCAGCCAGTGGACAGTGCTAACACCAGAGCAGCCCTGCGGGCCTGGTACCTAACCCTCCGTCCCTAGTCCACTGAGGAAACATCTTTCTTAGGCCGTCATCTAGATCATCTTATGGATGTTTAACCTCTGTCTGTCTGTCCATCTCTCTCTCTGTATTTGTGTGTGTGGGTTTGTGAATGTGTGTATGTGTACATGTGTGTGCACATGTGCATGTAAAGTATGGAGACAAAAGAACAAACTTAGGCATCATTCTTTTGGCACTATTGGTCTAAAACCTGACAAATAGGCTGAGCTGGCTAGCCAGGGAGTGCCAGGTAGCTACCTGTTTTTGCTTGTCTAGCAATGAGATTCCAAGTGCATGCTACTCAGCCCAGCTAGTTAACCCACATTCTAAGGCTCTAACTCAGGTCTTCAGGCTGGTAAAGCAAATCACTTGAACTATCTCCCGGCCCCCTAGTCTAACCCATTTTAGGCCCATTTTCTTTCTCTGCTATTTCTAGCTACAAAGAGGTACAGCTAAACACTGGAGAAAAGTGCAAGCCTATTTGCCTTTAATCACACACTTCTCTTCTAGATAATATGCAAAAGATGCAGGGGTAGTGATTCAAAACAATGCCAGCAGCTCACAGAGCTGACTTGCAGAGCAGTGTTAACACTCCCACAAAGAGCACCGGGCTGATAATTGCAAACGACTTTATTCTGTTTCACATCTGAATTACCCTGAGCTTACTGTCCCAATTGTGCCTGAGCTGCTCAGGTCAGGTTCCAATTCTCCATGCTCTCCTGGTCAAGGGAGAAGGTTTGCTGAAGTGCAGGACTCAGCTGAGAGTCAGGAAGTCCATGCATCCTCTACCTCTCTCCACACAACTGTGTGTTCTCACCATTCTGGCTATTCTCAGTAAATCCCCTGCCGTCTCCATGGCTACTCACAGCCAAGACAACTGATCCCTCTGTGTTCCCATGACCTGTGCCAATGTTGCAGCATTAAAAGCTTCTTTTATGTAGAACTGTGTTAAGAGGACAGCTCTGAGGACTGGGGAAATGGCTCTGTGGGTAAGAGTGCTTGCTGTTCATGCCTAAGACCCTGGGTTCAAATCCCTAACACCCATGTAAAATCCAGGAAAAATTCTCCACACACTTGAATCCTAGCACTAAGGAGGAGCAGACACAGGAGGACTGGCGGGGTTTGCTGGCTTCTAGCTCAGCTTTAAGCTTAGTTAGAGATGCCGACTCAAACACGTAAAGCTGAGAATGGTTCAGCGGAACACTCAAGGTCCCGCTTTGGCCTCCAGATGTCTGCACAGGCATACACGCACATTCACACACATGCATATTCTACGCACACACACAAACACCCACACCCACACAGTACATAAACATACTATAAACAAACACATAAACCATGAAAATAAACAATAATATATTCTGCATTTAAATTCTTGGCTTCGAATCCTGTCTCTGTTATCATTTTTTATGTGAGCCAGGGCAGGTAATTTAATCTCTGTACACCAATCCCATCATTTAAATTGACTTAATAAGCTACTGGGGTTACTCTGTGGATTAAAAATAGTTTATGTAGGGAATATAAGGACTCAAGAACCCTACGTGGTGATGTTTATTATTATGGTATATCAGAATATTTAAATGGGTCCTTTTCTATTTAATTTTGAGGGCCTTATAGGCATTGGCCGTTTCTTATTATTCCATAGTTTTCTTGTCCCGGCATTATCTGTCACAGAGCAAAGGCGCTCTCACTGATTGGATGAAAGAAGAGAGAGACTGTTATCCTCAAGTGACCAAGGCACCCTCAGACAATTAATGAATCAAGCGAATGACTGGGAGTCGATGCAAAACTTGCACACAGTGGCCCACACAGCACGCTTCTTTCAAGATGAGAGTCACTGTCTTCATCATTCAGGTTTTCCCATGATAGATGGAGATAGGCCACAGCTGAGGTGCATTGTGGGATTTGGGGCTCTAGACATCCATGTAGTCTGAAGTCATCAAAGAAGCACCCCGAAGAAAACCAGGGTGTAAGCTTAGAGGGGAGATCGGGGCCAGAAAGCATGTGGTAGGGCGCCTCCTACAAAACCCGCCTGGTGCCTGCTCTCCTTGGTGCTGATTAAACAAGAGACTTACAGGGCAAGAACCTGGGGATGCTACCTTCAAAGCCCAGCTGCCTAACCAGGAGAAAAATGAATCCATCTTGAAAGTGGGGAAATAGTACAGCTCCATGCTCA
Organism: Mus pahari; assembly: GCF_900095145.1. Lineage (NCBI taxonomy): Eukaryota > Metazoa > Chordata > Mammalia > Rodentia > Muridae > Mus > Mus pahari. Next base: position 23,182,429 of record NC_034599.1, read on the forward strand.
AGCACAGAATGAAGGTGGTCTCCTCACCAGAGGTAAGCAGCGGTGCCAGACAATATTGCAGGGAACCATCCTTCTGGTCAAGGAGGCTCTCACCAGATTCCTGCATCTGCATCAGGTACTGGGACATCCCGGTGATGAATAAGGACATTCTATGAGTCCATCACACCATGGCCTTGTGATTTGAACAAGCATGAGACCCCAGAGTCCCTGTTCATAGCTTCAATGACATATGCAGACACAGGAAAACCCCAGTCTCTTGAGCAGCTGAAGAGACCACAGGCTTCCTGAGCCACAGGCCTTGCAAAGCTCTGTGCAGAGAGAGCTCAGTCCATGCTCTGTGCGTGCAGATTGCTGGAGCATGGCTCAGCTAACTTGGAGAGTGTTCTGGCTGTGCCCAAATTACAAATATATTTTGTCTGAGTATGTTCCCCCCTAATTTTTAAATGTATATGTATTTCAAGGGAAATTAAATCCATGGGTTTCTGGTTCATTTACTCTTAAATCATTAAAATGCTGTTTAAGAACATTAGGCATTCAAGGAGCTTTTCTAGACATTCTAATAAGCACTCGGAAGACTCCTTTCTCCCATTACATCAGTTGTATCAGGAGCCGATGGACTCGGAGTTCCAAAGGATGCTCATCTGGTTTAGAATTCTCAGTGTGTCTATAAACCGAAAAGGTCTAACCCTGATGAAATACATACTCCCTCCTATGCAGGGGGGAATTCACTCTCTTTTTTCTTACATTGTATTTAGCATGGGGTCTTAGTGAGAAAATAATTGCAGGGTAGTCTTGATGAAATAACCTGGCACAAGATAGCAATTAGCTCTTCAGATGTGGACCAGCTTCAGGTTAGAGAACCTGCCTTGTTCCTCTAGCAACACATGGAAGGTAATACTCCGCTGTTTATTTCTCTAACAAAGCACCCGAGATGACCAAGTCATGAAGAGAAAATGGTTACTTTTGTCTCATGATGCATATAACAGTCTCTGAACAGCTGACCCTGTTGCCTTTGAGCCTTTGAGCCTGTGACATCATTTCAGGTACCCATTAAAGAAAGTAAAACCTGTTTCCCACACTCCCAGAAAGCAAGAGTCAGGAAGGTGAAGAAGGGGTTTGGAATCACAGTACTTTTTAAGAGAACAGAATAGAACAGGGCTCCAGTTACCTACCCCTTCCACTATACCTTAGCTCTGAGTAGAACACCTAAGAACCACCTCTCAGGAGCGTGGTCCTAGAGACCATGTCGTTAACACATCTTAATACATAACCAAGGCAGGAAGTTTTAGCTTTATTAAACACTTTGCTTCTCATATGGAGCCTAGAGATATGCTTCTTCCGCTCTTAGATTGAAGAAAGGACACATGGTTCTGCCATCCTAACTGTCCAGCTCATCCCCTATCCAATGGCCTTTGATATTTTCCTAGACTAAAGGAGAGCAGCTGGCTTTTTACTGTCCCTAGAACTTCATATAATCCATTCAATATTTGTTCACTCACTTGAGAAATATGTGTTGAAGTTTTGGGTTTCAGGCATTATGTTAGTACACTAACACTGCTGGCTAGCCAGTACCATTTCTGTCTCATGGGGGTGGGGGAGGGGCTTAGAAAATGATACTTAAGAGGTTTCCTTGCTCCCACAATACCCATCTCCATTGTCGCTGGCTCTCTAAGAAAACTCTAGCTGAAAGGTCACCTGGTGGCATTGTGCTATAACTGCTATAATTTGAATAACTTTGGTGCCACTTGGCATGAGTCACTAAATAGAGGGACAAGATATCCCTGTGATTGGTGGCTTCCAAGCCCCCCTTCAGGAAAACTGGTAGGATGGCTACTGGGTTTGAAGTAGAAAGGCTGAGAGCAAGACAGTGACCCTTTGTTCATAGAGAGGGGGGAGGGGAATGTATGCTCATTCAGTTCGTTAACAGAAGAGAAGTTGTCCAAATCTTACAAAGACAAGGCAGAAGCCACACCATAGATTTTTTAATGAAAATCTGGCCGAAGTTGCTGTGGTAGCAAAAGCAGAATGAACTTTGAATGGAGAAATGGTGCCGACTCATAGGAAATACAGCTGTTATTTCTTTATCTAATACAATTCTAGCAAGAGACAGGGCTACTTCTCGGCACTGGTAGGGATTAAAATTGGGCAACTCTCTCTGAAGGAATGTACTAACTGTTTGGCACCCATGCGTTTGGAAAGTTGTCACTGCAGGGCAATGTCCAGAGAGAGGAAGAGTGGGTAGCAAGCCCCATGCACTGAAATTACCAGGAAACAACTCATTTAAGAGGGTTTGCAGTGGTCTGTAACCTTTACACAAACTATTATTCTGGAATCACTTCTGCCTTTCAAACCTTCATGGACACGCACCTTCCCCTCAGATAAGGACGAGCCTTTCTGCTTTATGCATAGGGCTGACAGAAGAACAATATTTACTCCTGAGCACTGCATCATATTCTTTGGCATGTGCTCCAAGATCAATAACTGTGGGGCTTGTTACATTTTCTATCTGCCCAGCTTTTACACTATGATTACAGCACTACACCTTTCACCTTGGCTGTAACTAGGTAGCCTCAGAATATTTTATAAACCATCTCTCCGAGAAGCCACTGAGTTTTGTTTGACGTTTGTACTGGGCTGCAAGATGATGCTCGCAAATTAAAAAAAAAAAAAACAAAAAACAAACAAAAAAAACCACTATAGGCTCTGCTTACGTTGCTTACCATCAAAAACAACATGAAGTGAATTAATTCCATTTTTTCCATAGGTCACAGGGGTGTCTCCATGTAGCAAACAAGGTCTATAGCAAACTAGGTGACATGCGCTTGCCTTTGTGATATCTCTCTGGTCTAAGTGCTTGCCCTTTTCTTGCTCCTTTCATGGCTATAACGACAAGGTTTCTTGCATAGGGATCCTGCTGGGTCACACTGACTTATTTAGTCCCATCTGCTTTCCTTTGAAATTATCAGTAGCAAGTGTACAATGAGTCCCAATCTCTCCATGAGGACTAGTGCTGACACAAAGTGGGGGAGCTGACTGGGGGAACTCCAGTGTAAGGAAGATGGGAGGAGACACATTTGACAGGCATGATTAGAGTCGGTGTACCTCGACAGGGTTCCGTTTTTTTACCGTCAGCTCAGTGATACCTTGTAGGCAAAGGCTTAACCAAGCAGAAGGCAAAGTCAACCAGATGGCTAACTCTGAGTGTGCCTCCTTATGCGTTATGGACCTTGCCCATAGGGGTGGGGGCTGCAGAACCTCGGTTTTGGGGAGGGCTATGTCTCCTTTCGGCTTTACTGTTTCTGCCAATAACCTCCTTTTCCCCTTCGCTGCAGCTGACAGTAAGCCGGCCTAGGTTCCAATGAGAAGAGAATATCTTAGAAAGTGATCATTCCACAGATAGCAAGGTAGCATCATCAATTTATGTACAAAGCAATGACATCTTCTTAGTGGCTTGGGATAATGTAATTTCGTGTGTGCCTTTTTCTTGGTCTGGCTTCTAAAAGTGGTATTAGGAATTCAAACACTCTGGTTTTGGGGAGATGTTTGCTGAGGTTTTTATTGCAATAATTTTCAGCTTTATTTCTTTTTGTGTCAAAATATTATTTATGTGTCTGGCTGAATGTGCTTTCCAGTCCTGTAATGCGCATAGAATTATGCTTCATAATGATAAGGAGATGCAAAGAGCACAAGATCTGTGCATTTAAGACTGAATACACGTAAGTATATTTTTTAATTAGTAATAATCAAATCACAATATAGTATATGTTTAAGCTTCTCTATTTAATATCTTATGAACAAATCTAAACACCATTCCTCTATGGGGATGAATGTCCACATTGGACATCTTAACCACCCACAATAAATGTTACCTAAGCGCTCCTATATTCCACTGGGCCCAACCTCTAGATTCAGTTAAAGAGCCCACACCCTCCTGATTCTCATGGCTTGTGCAAAGTCTCTCCAACTGAATCACTGAACTTTCATTTTAAGTTTCTCCTTACACTTTTTTTTTCTTTTTTCTTGGCTATTTTCTTTATTTACATTTCAAATGTTATCCCCTTTCCTGGTTTCCCTTCTGAAAAACACAGTCCCTCATCCCCTCCCCCTGCTCACCAACCTACCCACTTCCACTTCCTGACCTTGGCGTTCCCCCACACTGGGGCATAGAACCTTCATAGGACAAAGGGCCTCTCCTCCCATTGATGACTGACTAGGCCATCCTCTGCTGCATATGCAGCTGGAGCCATGAGTCCCACCATGTGTGCTCTTTGGTTGGTGGTTTAGTCCCTGGGAGCTCTGGAGGTACTGGCTAGTTCATATTGTTGTTCCCCCTATGGGGCTGCAAACCCCTTCAGCTCCTTGGGTCCTTTCTCTGATTCCTTCATCGGGGACCCTATGCTTAGTCCAATGGTTGGCTGTGAGCATCCACCTCTGTATTTGTGAGGCACTGGCAGAGCCTCTCAGGAAAGAGCTATTATCAGGCTCCTGTCAGCAAGCACTTAAAGCTCGCCTTACATTTTATGTCTTCCCATTACAATCAGTCTAGATCACTTCCTCAAACTCCCGAAGCCATGGAGACTTAAAAGAAATGCAAGGCAGGGTCCATGCTGTTCCTCTTCAACCCACTCTCTTCAGGCTCTATGTCCTAGTTTCTGTGAAGCTCCAGGCGCCTGTGCCTGGGCTCATTCTAGAGCAAACCCTGTGTCATGCAGAACACAGCAGCCTCCTTGCTCAGGGCCACAGGCCCTATCATGCTCCAGCTAGTCATATGCTTCATTGACTTTGCCTTCCTCTGCGGGGCTCTCCAGGGCTCTTTCAGAAAAGACGACCCCCCCCCTCCGTTTCTAATGAATCGAAGCATCTTGTCCATTTCTAATGAATTTGAGCATCTTGCCAGGGTGAGAAAAAAATATCCAGACAAGGCTACTATGCCTGATAGCACTCTGGGGACAACTTGAGGCATCATTTTGAGGGCTTTGATCCTTGGAGACCACCTCCCCAAGGAGATGGCAGAATCGAGATGGAAAGGTCAAGAAGCAAGAATCTTCACCAAGATGGAAGCCAACATAGAGAATCCCGGGCTCAATAAAATCAGTGCAGGAAAAGAACTTACACTTCACTTCAAGAAAAGAAGCTCAGAACTAATATCACAACGAGTCCAGTTATCATCAAAACTGTCAGTCCTTGGTGCAGGGCCTGACTGTTGGCGTACAGTAAATGAATGACCCTTACCCTGTCGGTCTATTCTTCCAACAAGGACCACCAGCCAAGCTGTGAGGATGGTTGCTTGTAGCAACTCATTTGTTGTATGCTTCTCAATAGACTCAGCTCTATTTTTTCATATAACATTTTACATCAACGTTTCTGAAAATGTCCTAAGTATGATGTTGCATTCCTGAAAAAGGAAACAGAGATTGAAAATGTATAGATAAAGAACACAAAGCCTTCAGTTGGGTTTGTTTATAAAAAACATTATCGAGTTAACCCCATGCTCCCCTTGCTCAATCAAAGTGGGTTTCTGATTTCTGACTATGTTCCCTAGAGCTTGTATTCCCCCAGCTTTTGATTCTTTATTCCTAAGAGATAGCTGAAACCATGGGTCCCTGTCAGAGGCCAAACAACAAATGCACAGAAGCCTGGGACCACACTGCTGATAACTCAGGACTGCGATGAATGGACATGAGGCTGGGGTGCGTCAAGGTGGGCACATGGTTTCCCACTTGTGTTCCACTGGACCAAAGGACAGGGGGCCTCCAAGCAAATCTGCAATACTAGAACCATCCATACTCCAAAGGTGATGGAGGAGAACTACCACAGTAGGAGATTTCAGCAAGACTGACAAGTATTGATTCCATACACTGTGGAAGGCCAGTTTGCTGCTTCCTTCTTGTTATTTAAATTAGTCACATGACTATCCTTTAGCCAAGGGAGTGTGGAAAGAAGTGATGGTGTCAATTCCAATCAGAAAGTGGATTCACCATCCAGCTAGAGTCCCTTTAAAATGAGATTGAGAATGTGACACTGGGTGGCCCTTGTGCTGGTTTTGATGTGTGGTAAACATATTTGGGGACAGAGGGATGAATGCTCTTAGTATGGGGATGGACAGCTTATAGGAGTCTCTGATACTTGAGAACATTTGCAATCACAATATAACCTGGCTCATCCTGGCTCCGAGAGACCTCTGACCACTTCCTTTCCTCGGGAACAAGATCAGAGTATAGAACACCAGTGGGACTAAAGTATCAGTTCAGAAATGTACAACCTGGGAAAAGAGTGGCTTTGTGTCCGAATGCCTAGATGCTGAAGTTGTTCTCCTCTCTGTCCCCAGTGCTATCTATCGACCTCACTCAGCATCAGCAGGTTATCTTGATTCCGTTTCTTTTGGTAGCCTGGGTGTGCTGTACAGAAGAGAGAAAAGGTCAGAGAGGACATGCCAAGTCATTTCAGGAATTGGGCAGTCATGCAACTCTTCTTATTAACAAATCTGTGATGCAGGCAGGGGGCATGACCCCTGAGTGTGCAATTCACCAGGGTCATCACTTTGCCTGGTACTACTAATCAGCGAAGGAAAGTGGCGCATCCACAGCGTTGTTGCCTCTCACTAGCTGTGCGAGCGACCCCTTGTGGCCAGAAGTGGAGCTGTCCACCTGTCAGCAGTTTCCTGTCCTGCCCTAGGAGAGCCTTGTCTCCTATGGAGTTTAGTTTTGAGAAATAAAGCCAAGACATCTAGTAATACAGTGTTTGAATTCTTGGAAACTTCCTTGAAATTACCACTTGCTGATGAGGTTTTCCTTTGGGGCTTGCTTTCTCACCTAAGCCATTCATACTTTGTTCAGAAGCTCAAATCGCCTTCGCGTAGCAGACAAAGCTGCCCTTTCCTGGTCTCAGAGCTAGGTGGGATTTTGCTGCTCTTCTCAACGGAGCTCGAGGACACCAGAGACCAACAACCAATTCAGCATCCAGTGCTGACTCCCTTAACCACACAGCTGAGCATCCATCACCGCGTGAGAGTAGTTGTCACAACTGTTCTCTTCTTTCCCGGGTCAAGCTGAAATACCCATTGCTGACAGAACCGAAATGCTTGTTTCTCCTCTGTATTATTTTTCAATATCGGTGGCTCTGCGCTTCCTGTTGTCCCTCTGTGGAACCTGAATACTGACTCTGGAGATGCGGCCTCTCGTATTACCAGTGCTCCATGGGCCAACAGAATGATTTGTTTTTGGAAATGTGTTTTTTTTTTTTTTCTCTCTCTTTCTCATTTTCTCAAATCAATGCAGAAGAGGCAGGACAGGGTCTCGGGTTTTTGGAGAAGTAAAATTAAATTAGCAAGCTAGGTGGACACACACCAAAATTGGACAATTTGAGCCCCATTTTCCTTTGGTTGTTTAGACAGATTGGAACAATTTGAGTTTGCCATTTGATCCAAAGGAGGAGTTGATAACTGGCTCAGAAATGAGCTTCCTTTAGACTCTGCGTGAGCTGCTTGAGAAGATGCTCAGGGCAGCAGCTGAGAAATCCTGCGTCCTGGGGAGGGGTTGGGGAAGAGGATGTAAAGAGGGCCAGGTACTGCTTATTGCTTATTGCTACTCAGTCAAGCTTGCTGGTCGTTAACCTGGTAATGGAAGTCACCTCTGGGATTAGGAAGAAAAGAATAGCCCAAAGAGGATGTAAAACACACACTCCTCCACCCCCGCTCCTACCCCACCACCATCCCTGGCTTCCCAACTGACAGCTGATGCTGTGTCCCCTCTGGGAGCCCGTGGGAGACTGTGGGCCGTCAGCATTCTAGACGAGTTTCCTCTGCAGCTGCCTGGTCCTGACGAATGGCGAGATGCTTCTCTGCGAACCTGATAGGGCAAAAGTTTCCTCCTCAGCTTTTAATTTGTAAGTCTTGTGACGGTTTTTCATAATTATGACAGCCTGCCCGTGGAGCCCGCAGTACACCGTGCGCGCTCCGACTTTTCTTGTCCTTCAGCGAAAGCTATTTTGCTCATTAGCTTCAGTATGAGGGAGAAATTGCTGGCTCCCTCTGAAGATTTTGCCATTGGGTGACCTGATAAGCAGAATGCAAATGTGCAAATGTAGCTGGAGCCTAGTGCCTGATATTTCCCGGCTGCGAGGATGCATTTTTCTAAGTTGCTTCACAGACAGAGGAGAGATGCAGTGTAGCTGGGGACCGACTGTGAGGGCCGCTGGAATGGATGGAGAGACACGGGCTTTCCAGCAGTGGTAGACATAAACTCTTAGGTGTGTGAGGTTAGTTTTCATTCTATTGTTTTATTTTAATTATTTAATGTACAGATTAAACTCAGACTTTCCCACATACGGGGCAAGTGCTTTACCACTGAGCTGTACCCTCAGCTTTATATATATATATATACATGTATATATATATATATATATATATATATATATATATATATATATTAAAGTCATAGTTTCTGCAGGTTTCTTTTTTTAATTCTTAGAAGTAGCCTTTTCTGCTTTGGGAACTTAAAAGAATTATTTACTCAAGGTATATCGTTTGAAAGTCAATTTTTTTTAATAAACACTGAAGATTCTTCATTATTATAAGATTTAGGAAGAAATATTATTTTGTTTTGGTTTGGTTTTTTGAGATAGAGTTTCTCTGTGCCTCCCTGGCCATCCTGGAACTCACTCTGTAGACTAGGCTAGCCTGAAACTCAGAGATCCACCTGCCTCAGCTGGGATTAAAGGCATGAGCCACTATTGCATGCCTGGCTTAGGGTAAATTATTGTATGCCGCTTTTATTTTTATTTTTTTAAACAACTCATCAAACATTTTGTTATCTCCCATTGTATGACAGAGAAGCAAGGTTCTTCCCCTAAAAGTTACCAGGCTCATGAGCTAACTGGCTAAGTGGACAGAGGTGAGTCAAATGGCTACTGGCCTGTCTCACACAAGGAAGGCTCTGGAAAATCTAGGAACTGAGAGACAAAGAAGGCATTGTTCTCTGTAGGATGCCCAGCCTTTGACACTGGGTCACTACATTGTCATCTATAGTGTTTGCATCTGAGAATGACACAGTCCAGGTGAAAACAAAACAAACAGGCAAAACACAAAACCTCGTCCTGTTTTAAGCACGTTTATAATTTTGCACGCTTCATTCATAGATATCTTGGGACACGTGTGGCTCATAGGCCACAGGTTAAAGACACCTTGGAGACTGTGGTGGTAAACCTGACGCCTCAAGGCAGAGGAGTAGTCAGCCAGTTGAGAAGGTAGTCCTTGTGGGAACACAATGCCTTCTTGTGGCTGCTGGGGTGTCAGGATGAGAAAACTAGATTGGTAGGGTCGAAGGGACTGAGAACAGAGCAGGAAAACAGACGTGGAGCAACACTTAAGAATTCAGAAAAATTAAAGTTTGAATCAGGTATGGTTTTACCTGAAACTTCGGAAAGCTGCGCTGGGAGGATCAAGCGTTTAAAGCAAACCTGGGCTCTACAGCAGGATTCCGTCTCAAAAAATGGGAAAAGGGAAATTCAGAGCCCTGTGCCAAGGAAATGAGATTTTGTCCTCAAGGTCAAAACCAAATGTTACATACATTAAAGCCTGAGAGTGATGGGAGTTTGCGTTTTACAAGGATGCTTGTTGACAAGAAGGAACGTAGGCTGGCAGGAAATTAAGACTGTAAGTATTACACTAGTGCCAGCAGTTCACTTGCAGGTTAAATAGGAAGGGGTTGGATCCTAACCTTGTACAAAGACCAGAGTAAGGGGAGAGCTGTGATGGCACTTGGTGGTCAGGATGGTCAGGATCTATCCAGAGTTTAGTTTAGATATGAAGAGCAGAGGGAGAGAAGAAGGCAGGGATGGTCCCTGAGATTCCGAGCCCAGAAATTGAATGGACAAGGAGTTGCTATGTTCAAAAAAGGAGACTAAAGCAGGAGGAGCAAGCTGGGAGCAAGCATTTAATTTGGGTCTATAGAGCTACCTAGCAACCTTCCTTGGCAAGATTCGAGGTTCTACTACCGCACCACATTTCTTCCTTTCTCTAGCTTCAAGCTCACTCCCTTCCTTTCCTCCCCCTTCAGTTGCTCTCCTCCCAATCTGGGTGCATGCTGCACACTCAATCTCTCTTCAATCTGTCTGCTTGTGTCATTTTGGGGTGCTATTTTCCCTCTGATGTGCTTGAGTTGTTTCCCTGATAAATGGCTCCCCTCTTAAGCTTTCAGGCAGCCTTTTAAGATATTTTAATGCTGATAATTAAAAATAACAGTGAGTGAAAGAGACCTTTTCCTTAATGAATGAAGTTTCCCAAATATTTGGACAGAAAGAATGAAACTAAATTTCATATGGAAGAATAGTCATAATTGCATAATCTGTTATGAAAATAAAGGATCCTAATGACATGCAAAAATGGCAGGGAGATATAGCCACTAAAATGTGCACTTGTATAAAATTCAGAGAAAAATTAGCTCTTTGAAAGCATTCATCAGACTGCTTATTTTGTAGCTTTATGGAGGGTGAGACAGGTTAACCTACTCATGGCAATCTTAAAAAAATAAAGAAGCAGCTGAGAATATAGTCTATGTTTAAGCCCTAGCACTACTGAAGTGATTGATTAATTAATTATTTTAAAGTAAAATGCCTGGGTCATGAACACTTGATAAGAGATCAGAGTGACATCTGCCTCCTTCCTAGTTCCTATGCATTCAGACTGTTCCCCCTAGGAATCTCCACAGACAGGACATTCAAGTGGTTTCGGTTGAGTATCAGGCATCTGGTCCAAGCTCGCTGGATGAGCTGTGCCTCCTCATTATCTCTGCAGGGGGAACCGTATTGACCACTGGGGTACTTAATGACCACTGTGGCCTAATCAGCTCCCCCTTCCTGAGACATACATTTTCCTGAAGGTCTTCCAACCAAAGTAGACACTTACTGTGCTCTGCAGAAACATATAAGCAGTGAAGGCTGGTAAGCCTGTCTCCTCAGCATGCCTGTATACATGTCTCTTTGGGAACATCAATGCCAGTGTCTAGATGGAGCCTCTGAGTTTGACAGTTGACAAAACTACCATTTCCTAGGGGTCATTTCCCTTACCACCTCCTATAAGGAACCACCAGCATCATTCCCTTCTGGATACTGTTGTTTTGCTTTGTTTTATAACTTGAATGACAAGGAAAGAAGAAAATAGAGGCAGAGAGGGGGGGACAATCTGTTGTCATAAGATATGGACCCCACCTGCAATCCTGTAGGTGCAACAACAATATGAACTAACCAGTACCCCCTGAGCTTGAGTCTCTAGCTGCATATGTAGTAGAAGATGGCCTAATCAGCCATCATTGGGAAGAGAGGCCCCTTGGTCTTGTAAACTTTATATGACCCAGCACAGGGGAAGGCCAGGGCCAAGTAGTGGGAGTGGGTGGGTAGGGAAGCAGGGGTGGGGGTGGGGTATAGGGAACATTCAGGATAGCATTTGAAATGTAAATAAAGAAAATAATAATAAATTTAAAAATGGAAAAAAAAAGATATGGGTCCCACATGTCTCTGCTATTAGGAGAAATGTTTGAGGACAAATCCCTTTCATCTAGGAAGAGTTGTTAATCCCTCAGATATTGTCTGTTCTCTAGTGACCAACATGGGGGTAGAGACCTTCTTTAGTAAATGACCAGGGATGATGATACGAGGGGTATAGACTCTTATCTCAGCATCAGGGGACATTCATGTGTTGGGGTAGCTGCGTGACCCCCAGTTCATTCCCCAAGCTCTTATCAGTGTAATCTCAAAGAAGGGGGGACACTGGAGCCCCCCACTTAGTCAGCTGGGTTTTCCTCTTGTCTCTCCAAGGCTTTGTTCCGCTCATAGAAAAGTCAACCATCTTCCTGTCATATACCCTCCTGTTACCTCAGCCTCTGCTGAGGGAAAATGGCCTCCCTTCCAGGCTTTACTTTAGAATGCTTGAGAGCACCTGACTATGGGGCTGAGTCTCTGGCAGCCTCAGATCCTCCAACAATCCCGAACCATTTCCTCTGAGCTGCACAAAATGTGCTTGACTCAGTCTTGCTTCAGACGCCAAAGCAGAACGCCCCCAGAGCCTCCCACAGGACCCTTGAAGAGCACATTATGGAGTAAGCTAGTGGATTCACCTGAAGCAGGTCACCATGGGGAGCAGGCACACTGTGTAGACACTGCCCCTCAAAGAGCCTTCACCAAGGTTTGGGGGCTGTAAAATGAATACTTTATTACCGTATGAAGGGGAAAAAGATTAAATTAGCAAAAATGATGATTAAAAAAAAAAGGGATAACCTGACTTCAACCTTTTATTATGCTTCACACAACTAGACAGCAAATTACGTGCTGGGGCTTCTGCTTAGATGGCTGTAAAGAATCTAACTTTGCTTTCAAATTAACCTGTCAAATCATATATTTATAAAGAAATGAAGGGAGGAAAATGAGGGGCCTAGGTAGACCCACGCATCAATTAGAGAGAAATTAATTACAATTTACCTGCATCAGCACATTAACACTCCCAAATTACTGAAGAAATGTCTCCCTACCAGGAAGAAAGTCAAAACAGCCTGCTTTGTGGGGGGTCGGGAGGGAAGGGGGTCACTGTGTATCCATGGAAGGTATGGAGAGGGGATAGAGAGGGTGGAGGTTGTCGAAGATGATAAAAGATGCTGGCAATTAGAATTCTTCCTGGTTGTGTTCAGGAAGACTCCTGTAGAACGGCATATCTTGCTGAGACAACTGCTCAGAGAACCTCCAAGTTCAAAACAATGAAGCAGACACTCAAGGAATAATGCCATGAACCCATGAAGTCAAGAGGCCCCTTCTGTCACTAGGAGACAGAATCAAAGCCATCCAGGGAGCCCAGAAGAAGCAAGAAGGTCAAGGAGAGAGTGAAAAGGATGCTGCTATTTGGACCAAAGGCCCTTGATTGAAAGGCTTGGTCTCCAGGGTGGTAATTTCAGGAGTGGTGCCTCCCAGGAAATTCTTAGTATCATGGGAGTTGCGGGATCTCAGTCCATTTCTTTTCCTCTGTTCCTCCATGGATATCAGATGACAATTTTCCCTTACACTTACTTCCCATTCTTGCTGCCTGTGCACCTTGGCCAGTGGCCTGAGACCCATCATCAACTGGAACTCATAAAACAAGAACCTTTGAAGTCAGTCTTTTCAGATAAAGTGTAACAGTGAAGGTAAGTTGATTAATACAAGCAAGCGCTTGCTCTTCCTTTTCCTCACTCCCACAATTTCGTACAACAGCTAAAGACTTAACAAAAATAAGTTCAGGTAGGTTTGGCTGCCTGCATTCCAAGATAGAAAAACTATACGGGGAAAAAAGGTCAATAATAATTTTCTTTTTTTTCTCATACCTATAAACAAGCAAACAAACAAACGAACTGTTTTTCTTTTCTCTCTTCATTTTGAATGACCTTTACAAACTTCTGATTCAGCTGCTTCTTCCCTCTAAGTGCACATGGACGGACGGGCAGCTCAATGTGGTGTTATAAACCCAGCCTAAGCCTCCCCACAGAGAAGGCAAGCACAGTTCCTGCCCCGTGGTCTTATTTTCCTTTATATAAGAAGCGCTAGAGCCTCTGGATGGTCACAGGATAGACTTAATGACCCTCAGGGATCTCATCAAAGCACAATAAGAAAGAAAGAAAGAAAGAAAGAAAGAAAGAAAGAAAGAAAGAAAGAAAGAAAGAAAGAAAGAAAGAAAGAAAGAAAGAAAGAGCATCCCTAAGGAGCCAGAATGGAAAGAGAGATAGATCTTCATGGGACTGGCATCCTTTTTCGTTAGTAATGGTCACTGATGAGATTTCCACTGGCATAAACCTGGACCCCAGGTTCCCCCAGGTTTCCTTGTTCTTTTCTTTCAGCCATCTAGAGTTTTCCAGGCTGGAATGAGGATGGGGAAAGAAGGAACACTGCATGCTGCAAAGCCCCACTTTGTGGTCTGAGCTGTGATGTGGTGCAGGGTCTGGCTTGTGTAAACTTCTGCTCCATTCTCATAGACTCTGTTTTTATATAAAAATGTTTGGTTAATAATTCCCACAGTTTCCTCATCACCTTCAATGATCAAGATGTAAATACAAAAACCCTAATAAATACTGAGATTTTTAAACCATACTGCTATGGGCTCTTCTTATTTTTAAAAAAGATCTATTTTGTTGTTTTTGATCTTTGGCTTTTCCTTTTCTTTTAAGCAAATGCATCCTCTCTTCCCTATGTCTGTTTTTGACTGAAAAATCTTACGTCTGAAGCAGATGAATATGAAAACAACCTTTGCCAATTGAGTGGGAGTCTCTGGGGTCCATTAGATCTTTTTTTCCCCCTCTTTTAAAAATTTTGACTTTTCCTCCTGTGGCTGATGAAATATTAATGTCATGAGACAGTTTCAGAAGCATGGTTTTAGAACCAAGCAATTCTCCTCTAAGACTAGTTCTGAGGTAGGGACCATGTGGCTTTCTGATAGACCTCTTAGCTTGTCCCTACTCTAGCACCTCCACCCTTTGCTCCAGGACTGGATGGGACACCATTCGTACCCTCAGGACCATAGAGTCCGCTAGAACTTTCTGGGATATGGGAAAAGCTGGGGAAAGAAAGCAGGAAAGAGGAAGGCTTGGTAAGAAACCTGGACTTCTTTACAGAGAGGGAACGATGGATGTAGGGATTGGTGGAGATCACCTGCGGTCAGCCAGCCCTCCAGACCCACAGGTTCAAACACCTACACATCAAAAGAATCTTTAAAATTTTTATCTGTGCTAAACGTGTTCAAGCTTTTCACCACATAATTCTCCCAAATAATACAAAATAAAAGCAACTGTATTGCAGTTATATTATATTATAAACAATCTAAAGATGATTTGATGAATGTGGGAGAATGTATGTGTAGAGTATATGCAAATCCTATTTCATATGGAGGACTTGAGCACCTGAGGATTTGGATATTTATGGGGGTCCTGCTGGACTGTCACACTCCCCTCTCTCCACCCCCGGATCCTGATGGAGAACTGTAGTGCTAAAAGCAGCCTGGATGCTGGACTGGGAACTGTTGGGGCCATCAGCTGAGAGCCAGGTGCCACAGCAGCTTGTGGCTTCTTCCGCCTTTTAAGCAGAGCACTGAGCAGCATGGAGCACATGAGTCAGCCTAACTTGAAGAACAGGATGTTAATGTCTCCCACAAGGGCTGGGTCCAAGTCTAAACCCTCAGCACTGGCTCTGACAGATGTGCTGACTAAAAGTGGAGGTAGGAGGCCTGGGTATAAAGCTTAGTTTCACTGTTTATTGATATGTCTGCTCCTGACAGGACCATCACATCTGTACGCCTCAGACTCCTCCCATGTGAAATGAAAATGATGATGGGTCCCCCTTTGGGTTGTCATAGGTTCTGACACTCAAGATAGTGTCAGTTTACGGGCCCTCTCTCCTGTCACCCACTAGCCGTGGCCTTACAGGCAATTATTGTGAGGCTGTGCTTACCTTGTTTGTAACATGCATGGCTGTTTCCCATGGCCACCTGTTAAAGTTTAAAGGGGTTAAGGAAATACAGCAGTTCTGAGCCTTTGCCTGGGGAGGAGGGAGGGAGAGGGAGAGAAGTGATAAGTGATGGAGGTGGGGATGGGTGGAGGTGCTTAACCAGGGGCCTGGATGGAGCCCAGGGATACAGTTCACATGAGTTCTAGATGCTTCCACTGTCCAGGAATGAGGAGAAGATCCTTGTTCTCCTGCAGCATGTCAGTTGGTTATTTTCTATAGCATCTGCCCTGAGGCGGTTTGAATGTAAATGGCCCCCATAGACTCCTAGGGAGTGGCATTATTGGAGGTGTGATCTTATTGGAAGAAACTGGTTGGAGGAAGTGTGGCACAGAGCAAGGGCTTTGAGGTTTCAGAAGCTCAAGTCAAGCCCACTCTCTCTTCCTATTGCCTTTGGAACCAGATGTAGAACTCTTACCCACCTCTCCAGTGCCCTCTACCATGCCCTCTACCATGCCCTCTACCATGCCCTCTACCATGCCCTCTACTATGCCCTCTACCTGCCCTCTACCATGCCCTCTACCTGCCTTCTACCATGCTTCCTGCCATGACGATATTGGACTCACCCTGAACTATAAGCCAGCCACCGTTAAGTGTTTTCCTTTTTACGAATTTCCATGGTGGTGGCATCAATTCACAGCAATAAACCCTGACTGAGGCATGTCCCCTAGGAAGAGTCATCTCACTTAGCCACAAAGGCAGCTCCACTGTGGCCTCCCAGACACGTTTCCTTCAAACAGTCAGGCTTGAGATCCAAATCAGGTGACTGCAGTTCAGAACTAATGATTACCAGGCTGCTGATGCAAGCTCAGGTTTCTTTAAAGGTCAGCCACAACCATGAGAGAAGCAGCTAGGGGCTCCTAGCAAGAGCACACTACACAAGCTGTAACATCTAAGTAGACAATGCTTCCGATGCTGATTGGCTTACAAACACCCGCTAGCCCTTCCTCCTGACAGCGGCAAATGTGGAGACTGAGAGGGTTTGAACAGGGCAACTGGCCTGTCAGAAACAAACCAAGTCGTCTAGAGGATGAAAGAGAAGAGATTTAAATTTTGCATCTTTCATGCGAGTAAATTAACTTTGCTTTACTTGAAATAGGAGGCATAGGAGTTGCCCGAGGCCTCTCCTGGCATTGGCTCAATGAGGTAGGCTGACAGGAGTGGGAAATGGAATTGCAGGCAGAAATATATGAGTTGTGTGCTGCGGTGTCAAATCGGAAGATTTGCTCATATCCACAAGCCAGAGTCATACGAGGCTCCCGGAGGACCTGCTCCAAATGTTATCATCACCACGTCTTAATTTATGCTGCCCCATTTGCAAGTATCATGGTGCATAACAAAGTTAGGACGAACAAACCACAAAACCTAAATAAAAGACCTTCAGAGTAGGAGAGGAGAAGCCATCAATTTAGATTTTAAGCTGCTAAATAGAATTGAGGTGGCCGTCTGGGTCTATTGCTTTTCCCAGTTCAGAGAGCACATGAATTGCAGTGGTCCGAGAAGGAGCATAAACAGCAGGACCCACAGTGAGGAGGGAGCTGGTTTTTTCCTCTTTACCTTCACCTTATCCCTCTTTTTCTTCCTAAGAACCCAGCCAGTTAATAAGGATACAAAATCCTGGACACGGTGGCTACTGTGTGCCAAGCCTTCCCTCTGATCATGCTAAGGCTCTCTGGACAATGGTGCAAGGTCATGAGTCCAGGGAGTCTTCGATTGCGTACTGAGTAAAGCTCTTTACATCACATGGGTGCTGAGTGGGAGAAAGGCTTCCTACTCAGAGACTAAGAACTGTAGGTGAGACCTTAAATGCCAGAAGGGAAAGTCTGGATTCTACAGGGGTCAAGCACTGTAAGGAATCCATTGCCGCTAAGCTGAGCATAGCGGGGAAGCAGAATGGCAAACTGGCAGTTGGGATCACTAATGGCCATGGCCATGGGTTAATTCCCCCCTTAATGCCGTGCTGAGGGCATGGGTACACAAAAAGGGGACATAAGGAAAACAGGTGTGTGCTGACTGTCTACTACAGGACTGGCACTAGTCTGGGCGTCCTTGAGTTAAATGTGGTAATCATTCATTTCTGCAGATGGAGTGATACAGGTAAACTCACTGAATATGCTTGAAGAATAAATAGCAAAGTGTGATCTGGCCAATTCCTCAAGGGCAGGCATTTTTATCACACACACTTCTATATTGCAGGACTTGCCCCGTTCGGTCAGTCCCTGGCACTTGGTAGGCATAAATTTTATTGTCATTGGCTTATTAGTCATGTACCATTTCTTTCTATTCCATATTCTATTTTTTGTTCTTTGAAAATTCCATACATGTAAACAGTACATCTTGATCATATTTTGATTGATCTTGTTCATAATTTTATTAAGAATATTACTTTTTTTCAGAGATATGAGAAAAAAAGTGCTTTCAGGGCGCTTTAAATTCAAATTCTGTTTGTGGTACTTTTCAGTATTTATATCATACTACAGACAGAAGGACCAAAGTAGAATAGAGAGAAAGCTTCATGCCAGTAGATCTTGTTGAATTCTTGACACTGTAGACGATGACTCCCATACATGTTACTTCAGTTAACCCTACCAGGTAAGAATTAGATCTGCATGCTACAAACCCACAGCTGCTTGCTCATGTCAGTCTCTCTGGCTCAGGTGACTGTCTCTTCTCGTTTCAAAGCAGGTGGGCCTCTCTGATCCCCCTGACATCTGAGACATGGCTTCTGGGAGATGCTCAGCCTGGCATTAGCCTGTCTCAACTTTACCCTTCATCTTGACTAAATTAGCTGACTCTTCAACTCCCCCAAGCTTCTGTTCCCTTGCTTCTACTCTACGTCTCCTGTTCTGAGTAGCCAAGTAACTTTCCCCTTTGTGCTGTGCTAGAGAAAGTCATGCTAAGCCTACATATGGAAAGTGACTCAGCAAGCCAGGCGTAGGAGTAGAAACACAGCAAACACAATAGATTGTGCCCCTGAGAGCTCCCTGTTATTCATGTCATCAGTGATGAGGAGAGACCTGGCTCTCAGGGCTTGTGCCCTGTGGTCAATTTAGTGGGATGGCCATAGAGCCATTTATTTAAACATGCTCTGCTCATTGGAGTCTCCTATTGTAAAGACCGTGGTGCTGTGAGAGATGCCTCACCTTGTCAGTACTCCGAGGAGGTCAGGAGGGGAACAGCTGACAAATTGGACAGCTCCTTGTTGAAATTTAATATCAAATGAGATTTTTTTTTTCTTCCCTTCTCTACAGTGAACAGTAAATCCTGCCCTGTTGTTTTGTTAATCCAAAAGGGACTCCTTGCTTCTATACCAGACTGGCAAGGCTGAGGAGAAGGCAATGATGGAGACACGTTCTACCAACTAACCAACATGCTTCTCTGTTGGGAACTCTTACATTGGCTCATTTGTCACCAAACATTCATATCAAGTGGGCCACAAGTATACATTACTCATGTAACCAGGGTCCCATAAAGGAAGAGTGATTTACCCAGAAGCACAGGGCCAGCGAACATCAAGCCAGTAGTAAACTCCATGTTCAGAACTTTAACGTAGATAGATCTACACTAGCAGTTCGAATTGGGAATAACACATTTTTCTAAGAGCTAGCATTGATAGGAGTCTATATGTATCTTTACTACCTGAATACAGTTTAAGGTGTTTCTCAAAGTCATGTGGTGGTGTTTTCCCTTGGAACACACCTTTGAAGGATGTTGGCATCATAAGGATCAGAAACATATGGTCCATAACGTGCCAAAGAAATTACTTCTTTCATTATTTTTATTAACCTTTAACCTAAACCTGGAACTATACAAACTGAAAAGAGTTGTGTAGAAATGGGAAGCTGTTGCACCCAGAGGGACTTGCCTACAAGAGACTTTGTACTTGGTCCAATTGCAGATTCTTTGACATGAATCACAATGACCGTAGAAGCTAGAAGAAGTGAGAACATATCCCTCAGAGTTGGTACCCTGCAGGAAGCAAGCAGGGAAAGCCACCAGCCACCATGGCGGCAAAGGTCCTCTCACAGCTGCAGGTCAGCACCTATTAATGCCACGCAGATTCATCAAACCATCAGAACAGAAGGAAACAGTTTTCTTCTTTTTCCTTTCTAATTAAGTCCCAAACAAGTTTCCAGTGTGTACTTCAAATAGTTGCCATTTCTTAAAAAAATACATGTTTTGAGATAAGGGGTCATATACTACAGGGTGACTTTGACATCTTGATGTTGCCAAAGATACCTTTGAATATCCGATACCCCTACCACTTCCTCCTGAGTACTTCGACTACACATTTGAATACCACCTCTAGCTTATGCTGGGGTGGGGATCAAACCCAGGACCTTGTACACGCTAGGCAAGCACTCTATGAACTACAGCTCTTACCCCATTCATCCTTTCTGAAAATGACTAAATCTATTTCAGTTACCTTTTCTCTCCACTCAGGGCAGCCCTTGCTCTGTGTATAAACAACATTACTGGACTCCATCCTCAGTGACCTTCCACTGGGTGTCGCTCTTCCTCTGAAAACCTTGTGTCCAACCTAACAAATGTCTTGTTGTCTTGTTCTTCTTCCTCTTTCTCTCAAATCCCCACATTCCCACAGAGCCCATCTCAGTGATAAAGCCAGTCAATGTGAAAATCTCCCCATGACCAAGTCTCCACCCGCACATAGGTCTTCTTCCTGCAGGTTCCTCCTTGTCCAGTGTATCCTGAAGACTGGTTTAGAAATTCTTGTATTAATTGGGAAGGCACTCCTGTGCTCACAAGCTGTGGTTCTTCTTGTGTTCTCCGCAACATGATTCTGTCGCATGTTCTGGGCTTCTGGATCCAGAGTGTAGCTCTGTGGTAGAGTGCTCTCTAAGAATGCAGAAGGCTGTGGGTTCCATTAGCAGCACTGCACCGCCACCATCACCCAACCTTTCCAGACTTCTTTCCCACAAATCTTTTCACCTAATGCAACCTCTACCCCATACCAGCTCAGTCTTTGTTACCACTGCCTCCCTCTGTGACAAAATATGGCTTTCCCTGACTTTCCCAGATTGCATTTGTGCTATAGCTTTCATCGTTAATCATAGTTAACTTTTTATTATTTATCAATTTTTTTTTTGGTTTAATTGAGACATTGGTGAACACCTTTATTGTACTTTTCTGTTTCCCTCAAAGAACTTGGTAAGCATACTTTAGAACCCATGGTGAACATACTGAATTTTCAACTGGTCTTGCAAACATCTCCTGTTGGCCCAGATGTGACATTTTATGATGCAGTTCCTTTGTGCTCACCATTGCTGCTCAGAGGTCAAGGCATTTCTTTCCTACATGCCCCAAGAGGAGCTATTTTCTGCCTTCCAAAATTGTAATTCAATCACTTCTCTGCTTACTAAGTTTACCTTGTTACCTACATGTCTGAGTTTGATTTTTGATCTACTGGCCAAGCTTCTTTATTCAACTCCTATTTCTCAGCCAGAATGTGATAGGAGAGCCTCTTCTCTACTGTGACCAGATGGCTTCAACTGTTAGAATGGAGACATTTGATCATTTATCTCAGTCTATGTGGTTTGCTTTTGTTTTCTGCACTAGGGACAGGATCCAGGGCTTTACACATTCTAAGTAAGTGTCTCCCAGTTCATGTGAAACAAGATTGACACGAGGACACTCATAGATAGATATACATACATAGTAGGAAGATGGGTTATAACCCAAAAGCACACTTAGTCCCTTAATTGGTCTTTAAGAAGCTTTGAGTTGGTGGCAAGCACCTGCTGTCAGCATTCTGTGTGGGAGCCATCACAGCCAGCATCCTCTGAGCTTCTTGGAAGGAAAAGCTAACTTGGTCCATTCTATTCAAATCAAGGTCATATCTACCTTGTTTTGCTTCCCCACCAGGAACTATGTAAAACTGATGGACCAGCCATTCAAAGGCATAGGATTCGAGAGTTCTCTAAGCAGGGACTAAGGTAGTCCAAGAGAGAATGTACAAGGTGAATAACACCAGTCTGCATCTTCCTTCGGGCTGAGCCAGGTCTGCCCAGGTGTTGTGGCAGGCAGGTGGTGGGTAGGGAAAATAATGGTTTTGGCTAGAAAGAGATTGGCAGGACAAGGGATAGATAGCAAAGATTCCACAAGAGCAAGGACCCAGGGAATACCTAAAAGTGACTGTCTCTCCCCCCTCCCCTTTTTCTTCTGGCATATGAAGTAGCCATCTTTCAAGGAAATTAAGTTGCTCCTTCACATTCTGTTCTGGAACCTGCCCTCCAAAGTCCTCTTCTCACAGAGGAGGACACAATATGGAGTCACGCACACCCTGACTAAATGGATCCGCTTTGCTTTCAGACACAATAAGAGAGCCAGACTCGGCAGCTCGGCCTTGAGTGCAGCACTCTCACCGCTCCATCTTCTTAGAGCCTCATCTTAAGAGCCCTCCATCTTCTTTCCCTCCTCTCTCTAGCAAAGACGGATGTGGTTGGTAAGCATGTGTGGCCATTTGTACCGCAGCGATGCGCTGTTTTCGGCCCCTGAAGAAAATGATAACAACAGAATTCACTACGAGTCGGCTTGGATAGTTAAGACAGAGAATGTGGTAGAATGGGAGAATTAGTAAGTACTTTCTCAAAAATTCCATCTCCTTGTTGGGTGATTAAGGACAGGCCAATAAATATGCCTGTAGTCTATTACCTCAGAAGCAAAGTAGCATAATCAGATTTATCTCACCTTATCTAGGTTTGCTCTGGGGTTCAACCGAGATGAGATATGGGGAAATGTTTGAACAGTATATAAGTGTAAACAATTTTAAATGTTACAGCAAATAAGTGAGATTTTCAGCACTGAATGCAAAAACTGCTGTCTGTTCTTTCTCACACATCATAATGTGATATGAATCAGCCGGTATGCAATCTATACTTCCAGACACCCATCCTATTAAGACTCTCCCCTCTTCTTCACACAATCCACATTAAAATTATGCTAAGAGAGAGGGAGAGAGAGAGAGAGAGAGAGAAACAGGAGTGAAAGAAAGAGACATAGAGAAGGACACAGAGAGATAGAGACATGCAGAGAAAAAAAAAGGGAGAGAGAGAAATACAGAGGGACAAACGGGAGAGAGAGGGGGGGAGGACAGAGATATAGAGACATGCAGACAGAGGCAGAGAGAGGCAGAAAAAAGATGGAGAAACAGAGAGACACAGAGACACAGTTGGCTATTTCCTTGCCGTATCTGGGTAGAGTGCTCCTCGGGTTCCTGGTGTCTTATTAAAAAAAAACTGAAATAAAGGATTCTGCAAATTTCCAAAAAAGTAACAGAAACTTTATCTAAAGTAAAATGATAGAACAAACCATAATGTACAGGCCACATGAGTGACAATATTTGAGGTACCCAATTATCATTTGGGGTTTCCTTTGATGGTGTTCAATGGTTACTAAGTGGCATAGTGATAGTGGTTATCTTGTTCTAACTGATGTATTAGGTCATATAATCATAAATTTTCCTTGGCATTATGCATCTGACTTCAATCATAAGCAATACCCAATTGTGTACAAGATGTTACATAGGGGATTCACCCCAAAAGTTCACTTGAAAGATTTGCCTTATTGTCCATGTACCCCAAAACAGTTTGGTATATGTTCTCTAACTTCCATACGCAGATATAACTAAAGTCCAATTGAAATAATATAAATATGATGGTTGTCCAGAGGAAGAGAAACATATCCCATTGTTCAGGGAGTATTGTTTATGCAACCTGATGCAGATGAAAAACTCGGGTAGCCAGTGGGTTG
Source organism: Mus pahari (assembly GCF_900095145.1). NCBI lineage: Eukaryota > Metazoa > Chordata > Mammalia > Rodentia > Muridae > Mus > Mus pahari. The sequence continues at coordinate 23,205,709 of NC_034599.1, forward strand.
CCAGATGCATCATTCAAAGAGTAGTATGTGCAAAGCCCAAGCCAAATTAAGTGACAAGTTGGTAAGCTACTCTTATGGTAAGCTATTCTTAGTCCTAACTTGGGTGTCCACATAATTCTTATCCAGCAAGACCAATTATAGTGGTCCTCTCATAGGTGATCTCATCAAGGTAGACCAATCATAGTGTTCCTTTCCTATGTGAGGAAGCTGTGAAAAGTGGTTGTGTGTGAAGGTGCCAGCAAATTGACCCAGTCCCCACAAAAGACCAGTGTGAGCTCATTTATCCTTCTAGGTAGCAAGTAGAGGTTGAAGTATTCAGCCTCACTCCCATCCAAGCTCGAGGTGTTCTCTAGATCACACTTGCCTGTTAATGCTCCTCAGAGTAGACACTTGGCCATCCATTGGGATGCATGTGGACTCTGCAGGTGTTGACCACACCTGACCACAATAAGCAGTATAGTGGCCTGTCCCCAAGCTATACAGTTTCATTCACATCAAAGGACACACAAGCCAGGAAGTCAAAGAGAATACAGACTATGTTGTACCTGCACCCTCGAAGGAATATGTTTGTACTTTGGCTTATGGTCTTTAGATTCCCCACCAGATGACACCTATCCCTAGCCATGTTTGCTTTATCATGTAGAAGATATTATTTTCTCTTCTTCCTTTTCCTTCCATATACATTTGTCTGTGCTACAGATATCTTTATTTGGCAATTGGCATTGAGAAGTTATTATGTATCATGCACTACATGGATGTGTAAGATAAATAACTAGGCCTTTGTGGCTAGCAACTCCAGGTCTAAAAATAGTAAATACCAATGGTAGGTCCTATTGACAGGGCAATATTGATGGCAGTGCAAAGTAGGGTTAGCGAAATTAAAGAAGGTGCTATGGGAAATGTCAATGCAATATGCTAAGTCCCTAGGCTCCTGAATTGAGTCAGTGTACACTTGCAAAAGCAGGGAGAAGGAAACAATTGCTTTATCTAGATAGAATAAAGATAGACAGCCAAGGGAGGGGATTGTTGAATGCTAGCTACAGAGTCTGGTTGTACTTGTTATACATTTAGAAATTTTCCTTCCTTCCTTCCTTCCTTCCTTCCTTCCTTCCTTCCTTTCTTTCTTTCTTTCTTTCTTTCTTTCTTTCTTTCTTTCTTTCTTTCTTTCTTTCNTCCTTCCTTCCTTCCTTCCTTCCTTTCTTTCTTTCTTTCTTTCTTTCTTTCTTTCTTTCTTTCTTTCTTTCTTTCTTTCTTTCTTCCTTTCTTTTTATTAGTTAAGTCATATTGTCAGGCCTACATATTTCAAAGTAATTCTTTTATTGGGTAGTATTATAGACAGGAGGACCGGAAAGCATTAACATTAATAACTACTGCATAGTGAAATTTTTATTTAACATGTGGCTGTTGTTTAATTATGTGAACCACTCTATGAGATGATTATTTTATTTAATTGCTTTAATAACAGTCAAAGTTTGGGCACTAACCCAGGAAGCCCATGCCCTCAAAGACTAGGAACTTGGCATAGTCTTAAAAACAGCTTGGAAGTCAAGGTGGTAGTAATGAGAATCTAAGGGAAGATGGATGGGGCAGATGCTGTGAAGGAAGAATGGTTCAGATTGCTCATAGATTGTGTATAAGAAACAAAGGATGTAGAAAATACTAACCCTCATTTTTAAAAAAAATCTGGGGTTACTATAGAAGGACCCTTAAAGGAACTGTGAGAATAATATTTGAGGAGGAAGGCAACACTGATTTCAACTTCAAATATGCTGCATTTACAGTGAGAGTGGATGAAGACTGTAACTGCTAATTGCTTCATGCAATCCTTCATCCACTCACGTAGAGAAATCAGATTCAGTGTGTGCCTGGCAACATACAAGTAGAGAGGTCACAGATGTGGACTCCACAGACATGTAGGAGTCATTTCTATAGGGTGGAGTTATGCAGTGTGACATTAGGAAAAACTAGGACAAGACAGAAGGGTGAGGCCAAAGAAGAGTAAGAAAAAGCTAAGGTGCAACACTAGCCAAAGGAGCCAGAGATGGAGGGCATTGGGGTAGTTAACTTGTGGTCAGTTTGGCACAGGACAGGACCATCTGCGAAGAGGAAGACTCAAGCTGAGAAAGCACAGTCTTAAGATTTGCCTATATAAGTCAATAAGGCATTTTCCTGATAAATAATTGATACAGGTGGACCCAGGCCACTGTGGGCAGTACCACCCCTGGGAAAATGGTCTTGGGTTATTTTAGAAAGCAATATGAGCTAGACCTGAGGAGCAAGCCAGAAAGCTGCCATTTTCTCTGGCCTTCTACAGCTCCTTTATCTAGGTTCTTGCCTTGACTTGGCTAACCTTGGCTTCCCTGATGACGGACTGTTAAGCTACAATCCAAATAAACCCTTCTGCCTCCAAGTTGCTTTTAGTCAAGGTGTTTATCACAGCAATAGAGAAAAAAAACAAAAACCGAAGAGACAATTTTCCAGCAACATTTGAATGCTTATTGAGGCCAGTTCTGTGTATACAATTCATATATAGTTAAGGAGAGAAAGGTAGGGTTGGCAATCTGGCACCCTCTGTAGCTAGCCCTGCCTGTCGAAGATGGGACCGCCAGACAACCCAGCAACAAGACACAGAGAGAGGCCTGTCTTATGTGTAGACACAGTTCCTTTCCATTCTTCACCCCATCTTCTTGTTCCCTTTTGCTCCAGAGACTACAACATTCACTCACTCACTCACTCACTCACTCACTCACTCACTCACTCACTCACTTACTCACTCACCCACTCACTCACCCACTCAGGAAGCAAGCTCTCAAGCCTATGCATCTTGTTCAACTCACTTTGCTTTTTCTTGCTTGCTCACAGCCTCTCAGTCACTACAAGACAGTGACACTTGTACCACTCTCCTTATGTTTGTGAAAGAGTATGAAAGACTGGCTGGAGCTGATCTGTTTGAGAAGCCTAAACATGGCCCTTAATGGACACTGAAGGCTTGGGTTGCACATCCTAGAGACAATATGCTCAGCATCCTGGTTCCTAAGCCACAGTGGCTCTCACCGAAGACTACCAGTCCTCTGTCCATTCTCAAATGCCATCCCTTTCTGAAAGCCATCTCTTGTCAAACCTATTTATCTAGTAGCTACTTTCCCCTCTTTTCCCTTCTACCCTAGATATTGTACCTGGGTTTCCCACATGCTAGGCAAGCACTCTACCATGGAGGCGCATTACCAACCTTACAGTAAATGCCTTTTTAGTGCTTCCTATGGAAGCAGATGAGGTGTTGGTTGGTTGGTTAATTTGCTTGTCTTCAAGATAGGGTTTCTGTGTGAAACAGCCTTAGCTGTCCTGCAGCTTGCTTTGTAGATCAGGCTGGCCTCGAATTAACTGTAATCTGTATGTCTCTGCCTCCCAAATGCTGGGATTAAAGGCATGCACCACCATGCCAGACTAGCAGATGAATTCTTAATGTAGAATGGATTTAAACGTAAGCTTCACCACATACTAGCTCTTGAGTATTGAATAATCCCACTGGGCCCCGGTTTTCCATCTGTAAACTGGATGCAATAATGTACCTACTCATTAGGATCACACAAGGATTACATTATCACATATTTAAAGATTCACAGGTATGTCTGCTGCCCACCAAGCTCTTCAAAAGCCCTCAAAATGGTTACTGCCACAGTGCTAGGCTTACTGGGACTGAACATACTTCTATCTATGAGAGTCTCATGGACTGGAGGCCAGTTTATAACGTTTCATGATTTTTAGGTTTGCTTCATTTTCATGGTAGTAGCACCAATATGAGGGTCTCTCAGTCATGTTACAAGTTCAAATTATTTTTGGTAGGAGTGTGGAAGACACTTAGCAGACCCTGGCAGCTGTATAAATCAATGCATGCTGAGCCCCACGCAGTTGCTCAGCAGCCCTCTCTGAAGTGCAGCTCATTCTTAGGTTTCTAAAGTGGAGAGCAAATCCTGCTGTTCCTGTTCTCAGTGTGTTCCTTTAAGCAAAGCTGGTCAGCATGAGATGTTCTGGAAGCACACGATGGCAGTGGGTTGGTGACCACGAGAGCATTGCTGCCTATGACTTGCCAGTCAGAAAAAGGAAATGGCATCCCTGGGGATGTTTCCTGGGAGGGAACCTGACTGAGGCCACCAGGGGCTTCCAGAGAAGGACCCGTCTAAGTGGTGTTGGAGTTTATAAACTCTTTAGCCCTAGCAGCAGAAGGTGGGGAGATATAGGAAAAGAGCCTTCCTTTTAGGGCTAAAGGGGTATGATCCCCGAGGGCAGCCAGAGGATGCTGAGGGCCAGAGCTGCGCATTGTGAAGTCACAGACCAAGAACTGGCAGGTTGGCCACCTTTGAAGATGAAAATGAAGAAAATCTCCAAATGATTTGGCTATTTGAGGACACATGCTCCAGGACAGAAGCCAACCCTGCCTGTCCAGGCAGAAATAGGGCACTAGAACTCCCTGTGCCACGCCTTTAAACTAAAGCACTATTCCTTCCTGAGAGGGTCTGTGCTTAAGCTTCCTGGTACATATTGTCACCCCAATTTAATAAAGGCAATTTTTTTTTCTGGTATGCTTAATATTCTCCAATGTATCCAACAGGTCCACTTGCTGATACAGTGTGAAGCTTCTCCCAGATTGGAAAGGAGAGCATTATGAGCTGATCACAATAGTTAAGGTCTTTTTCTCCATTCTAATAAAGGATGTTGAAGGGACCTCCTTCTAGACCAGGTCCTTTGCATGGATAAGGGATCTTGACATTCAGAGTGGGTCTAAAGGAGGATGACCGGGTAGGATGATGGATGATACTCCAAGTTCAGTCTTTAGATTCCCGCCTTTATCGGGAGCCATATGCCAGGTGTGCAGCTCTTGAAGAACCTAACAGCTGAGGGACTTCTAGAATACTGCCTTTCCTGCCCTGTATATCTAACAACCTTCTATTAATAATATAAATGTCAAAAGCAAGAAAGTGGCTTCTACCCCTCTGTGCCTCTGTGTACTTCTGATCTTCATCAGACAGAGGCAGGGAAAGGAGAACTGAGGCCCTGCCAGCACTAAGTGCTCCAGCTCGTCTGCGGAGAGCTTTGGCTTTTGCTGTAGAGCTTGGACATTTCATCAGACACTCTATTCCCATCCTGCCAGAACCATCTTCCTCTCTATGCACATCATTCCAAACCACTTACTCCATCTTTCCTCACGGGAGTCCCTTTTCCCAGAAAGAAAACTAAATGGGCTTTACTGCATAAGTTATTAATTTTCCTTACCTGTCTCCCACTCTCTGTCTCAGGCACTACATTCCTGAGCATCTGTAGATGCTAGAAATGAGCTTCTCAAGCCAGGTAGATTCTGAGGTCTTTTGAATAAATACAGGTGAGGGACGCACTGTCAGAATGGACGTGTGGAGGGCGATATGCTACGTCTTCGTCAATATTGCCTTTTCCCCTCTTGGTGGAAGCTTGCAGCTGTTGTCTGTGGCAACCCTCCAACTTGTTGGATTGCATTCTGCTTTCTTCTTGCTTCTCTTGTGTGTCTAAGCAACTTACTCTTCGTGTGTTTTCCTAAATAAAACAAAGGAAAACTACTTTGGTGTTTCTGTTTGCAAAGGTCATGTGTGGGAGAGAGGTACCCAATTAGAAGAAAAGCCATTCCTTAGCAATCCTGGACATGGACACACTGTCCCCATTGAGGCATTGGTGTCACTCAGCCTGCATTTGAGAAATTTCATTCTGTACTCTAAATTATCACAGACTTCTACAGAGCGTTGCAGGTGGAGGTGCTTTCCGAAATGTTATAAATATTCATAGTTGATTATTGGTCAGCCACATGGAACATCTGACTGGATGGGGACAAGTTTAGCAGGCATTGCTATCAGAGGGGATCCTGACTCAAAAACAGGGCTCCATCTGTAATAACAGTTTAAGGGAATAAGTGACAAGCTGTGGAGGGACAGAATGGAGGAGCAGCTCCTGTGCCTGCTCTTGCACAGAGAAGTGACATCACTAAAGGGGAACAGGATACAATGGAAACCCAGCTTGTTCTGGTCAAGTCTTGGCAGTTATTCAGCTAACTGCACGCTAATCAGGAGGCCATTCTGCCTGTCTCCCAGGCTTCTGTAATAAGTGGGGGTAAATAGCACTTCAGGTGTTATTTATTGTTAGGAATTATGCTGTGAAGGTCACAAGAAACAATATAGACATGCAAGCGCCACCAAATAGGAGTTCAGCATGACGTTAATTAACCTGAATTGAGTATCGGACACAGCAAGGTAGACGGACACATAAGAAAAATGCCAGTCAGAATCCTTCTTTCAGAGATTTCCTTTTAGTGACTGCAATTCTGTATATGTCACTTGATTCTCAAAGGAATGTGAGGTGAAGCTGTTTTCCAGAAATAAAGGGGCATCCGTAAATTTGGACAAAATGCCCGGTAGAAAAACAGTCAGGATGAAGAGGAGGAGGATCTGGGAAGGGGGAAAAATGCTCAAGAAAACACCAGCAGAGAGAAGTGACAATAATTACACATAAACCAGTGTGCCAAAGGACCTTGCTGGTCTTCTCTGTGGAGCTTGGCTCCCGGGGGCTCTGCTTTCTCCTGCAGCCCAAGGATGCTGGGTTGAGAGAGAAGACAGCCACCTGGTGGTTGTGTCAGGGTACTATTTCAGCTCACTTGGGTATGGCTAGGCGGGGATTGCACAGGACTTTGCAGAACAGCAAAGAAGGCAGAGAACAGGGCTGAAGCACATCCTGATGCAAGTGTCACAGCTGGAAGAGAAGGCCCAGAGCCAGCCTCCCAAGTCATCTGAGGCCGCTGGCCCCCATCCTCCTCCTGCCTTCAGTGCTCCAAAGGACAAGAGCAGAGGTTGAAGACACCCCATCCATTGGGAAACCCCTCTGCAGCCCTTGAAAGGATGTTGTAGTTCAGGATGGGGGAGGGGACCATCTCAGTCCTGGGGAATCTCCAGGCTTTGGAATGAAAACCTGAGAGTTCCTGAAGAATGCTCAGGTTATTTTCCTTTTCATGCATTGCATTTTGCAACGCTTAAGGCACTCCACTCTCCTTGGTTGAGCCTGCCAGTGGGAAAGGTGGGCAGGCCCCGGTGCTAGCAGTAGGAGCTGGAGAGAGAGGTGGGATGAAAGGGCCGAGGGAACCTTATTAATAGTTAAGTGGACAAGGCTGATAATGGCATATCTTTTTATTGGCCCCACAGATAAGTTATATAATACACAAGCTTGCAGGCAGCTCCTGTGATTTGCATTGATACAATTCAGACTGAGGTTTTCATTATACAGCAGGGATGATTCTGGAGCCTGTGTTATCAAAGGCAGTGAAAGGAGCTGGCGAGCTATCGCACATTCTGTGTGTGCCTATTCATTAATGGTTAGTAAGGTGCTTTGTCCCAGGTGGTATTGGGTGTTTCACAGTGAACCATTAACAATTTGAACAGCTTCATACATATGCCTCATTGATGTATAAAATCCTTGCAACCTAGGCTTTTCTTCCCTCTTTCTTACTGAATGAATTCTGCTTTGCTGGAGTTTGTTGTAAAACCAAGTGGTATTCTCTATGAGGACAGGGACCTTGCAGATGGACCAGGACTGGTGACACAAAGCCCCAGGAAGCTGACAAAGGGATAGTAGGTCTGTAAAAAGTCACATGTAAGCAGAAGTTGACTTTTGTTTGTTCTACTTTACCTTAGTCTACAAGGTAATAGTCATCATTACGGGATTTTTTTTGAACAAAGTGAACTTAAGTAGATTTTCCTTCCTTGTCACCTCCCATTATACATTGCCCCTTGGTCCCCCTTTGTAAGCACCCCCAAAGTCTCCTTCCTGTTTTCATGTCTCCTATGTCTTTTTTTTAACCCTCCCCCAATTCCAGAAGGAGTTGTTATTATGAGTCCAATGTTGGGAAGAGAGGTGGGTTTGTTCCACAGTTGACCCTCATGGGGAACAAAGGAGCCCCTATATGCCACAGGAGGCAGCAGATGATGGCCCTGTTTCCAGGGGTGATAGGAAGAAACTTTGAATATATGCTCTGTGCCCTGAAAGTCAAGAGGACTAGTAAAATAGATTCTGAGGAGAGGGCTATATGACACAGGAGGACAGAGGAGGAAGACAAACAGACATGGTCAGCAGCTGACAATAAAGATGCAGAAGATGAAAACAAAGGATCCAAGTCAGCGGTTTCCTGGCTGAAAATGGGAGGAAAGAAAGGGATCCGACTTAGAAGGCAATTTTGTCTGATTGCAGTCAGGACACTGCTGCCAGCGGACTCCTGCCTACCACTTCCCAGGAGCAGGGCAGGAGCATGGAAGGATGATGTCAGGGCTTTGGATCATATGCCCTGATCCTCATTACACAGCATCCGGAGAACTTGTTTTCTGTGTTCTGAGTAGAGATTTCTTGGCAAGGATTTAATCTGTAAGTGGTTATTCCCCTGACCCGAAATGTACCCTTCTGACTTTTCTAACTTCTCTTCTAGTTCTCCCAGAGGTCCTCAAATGTGCAGAAAATTTTGTGCTGGGTTTGAAGGCACCCTCCAACCATCCATCACTGTACCTGGGGCTCCCGAATATTCCCATGAACTTGGTCTTTTCCCAATCCATGTATTTAACCCAATGCAAAACCTACTGAGGTGGTTGAAGGTTTCTGCTGCTCTTTGGGCAGTTTTATTGGGGTGTATGACTGGACCATAAGCATTTGTTCATACTACCAGCATACATTTTGATAAGTTGTGTCACATACATGAATGTATTATAATCTTAGAAAATCGCCGCTATCAAGAAAATATCTATAAAGCACACGATGGATATCTACCTGAGACTCTTTTCAAGCCCAGACAACCACTGCTCTATTTTCCAACACAATCAACTGATTTATAGTTTCCATATGCACATATTTTTTATAAATAAAATCATCATACACTTTATCTAGCTTGGTCCACACAACATAATTATTTCATAACTCACCCAAATACATCGATCAGGCTCATTACTGTTTTTCCTGACGAATGACATATGATCATATAGGCACACCACAGTTCAGGATTCCTCTCCCTTATAAATCAACAATCAAGTTTTTCGAGGCATTAGAGTTTAAGTTGAGAGGAACATTTGCACGTAGTTCTTTCAGAGCACATACCTCTGCTTCTCTGGTGTCAGCTCCTCTATGTTAGCTGTGTATTTAACTTTCTAAGGGATTGCTTCAGTGTTTCCTAAAGCATTTTTGCTATTTACATACCTACAGGTAGCACGTGAGAAACCTTGGTTCTCTGTTTCTTACCAACACTAGCTAATGTTTTCCTCATCCAGTTGAATAAGTATGCAGTGGTTTCATGCTTTTGTTCTGATTTGGATCTTTCTCCTGACTGATAATGCTAGGCATTAATTATTATTATTTTATTTTTTGCCAGAAGTATTATTCATTAGTGAAGTATTTTTTTAAATCTTTTGACAACTTTTAAATTGAGCTGTTGTTTTCATATTATTGAGGTATGAGAGTTTTTATATGTGCTTTCCTACCTTGTACTGGTCTCGTCATGGAAATATTATCTCTCAACGATGTATCCCAATACCCACTTGGCTTTTCATTCTCCAAGCTCTGTTTTGCGAAGACCAGGTTTTAATTTCGATGAAATTCAATTTCTAAATTGTTCTTTCATGATCTTTAAAGTTTTGGTTTGGTTTGGTTTGGCTTGGGTTGGAGGTTTTATGACTATGATCTATTTCAATTCAGTTTTTGTACATGGAATGAAATAGTGATTAAAAACCACTTTTCCATGTGTGAGATTTTCCAGAGCCATTTGTTAAAAGGTCTGCTTCTTCGCTGAATTACCTTAATAGATTTGTCAAATTTCAGTGCTTCATATGACAATGAAAAAGAGTGCATGAGGATCAAAGATGTTAAAAGGACACTTAAAATCTTAGATATTAAAATACATAAAGGTATTCATGGGTAAAACTTTATATGGACACTAAATATTCAGCTCATAGAGGCAAAACTCAATACTACCCCATTGCTTCATAAGCTTATCTATATTTAACTTTGCAAAATATCTCTTAAAGTCTTTTTCATGACAGTTGCTTTAATACTACATTCTCCTCCCCCCTCCTCCTCCTCCTCCTCTTCCTCCTCCAGCAAGATAGCTCAGCATAAAGGCACTTGCCACCAAGGCTGATGACTAGAATTAAATCCCAGGGGTTCATGTGGTGGAAGAGGGAAAATATCTATATATATATTACACACACACACACACACACACACACACACACACACACA
>NC_034599.1:23216007-23231013 GCF_900095145.1 Mus pahari
ATATATATATATATATACATATATATATATATATACCTTTTAAAGGAGAAAAGGGACTGTGAGGCCTCTTTAGGAGTGTCCATATCATTTTGGATGCCACCAGGAGTGCATTTGAGCTCTTGTCACTTCACATTCTTGCCAATATTTAAGGCTGTCTAAGTATTTTGGAATTCAGTTATTTTAAGTGCCTGGTGGGTATATACTTATTTCCAAGGTTCTAAGTCCCCAATGACATATGATACTATGCAGCCTTCTGTTCGTTTTTTTATTTCACATTTTAGTTTGTGATTGTTCTATATTTATATTTGTTTCCTTAGAAAATCATGTCTATGCTCAATATTTGAGACATGTGAACATTTGAACATAACATGATTTAGTATGTGTAGATATGGAATAATTACTATACTATCCTTACTTGCTATTTTAGTATATATTCATTCTACACTATTTTCAGTTGATTGGTTTTTTGTTGTTGTTGTTGTTGTTGCTGTTCTCCTAGATCCATGTAAGGATTTTCTGTTTCATTCCATGCCTGGTAAATTTTTATTGAAGTCCAGGTGTTGTGAGATTATCTCCTTGTACACTGGACATTTCTTTTTTCCTTAAATATTCTTGTGGATTCTTCTGGGTGAATTCTATGAGAAAACATGGATTTACTTTGGCTCCTGCTTTGAAAACTTGTTAGGCTGAGTGTGAGTCATGTTCTCCCCAACACTAATGAGTTTCTGCCGCTGACGTCATTGCTGTGTGCCTTGTACAGTGTCCTGTGAACTGTGAGTCTCTTTTCTTTCTTTCAGCAAATGAAAACAGGGACTTCTCCTCATCATGTGTCCTCAGCATCTCTGCTAATTGAGTGGTTCTCTCTCCTCTGCTGTGTGGTTTCCTCACATGCATGAGCTGACTAGTGCTTGGCTCCATCCTTCCATGGTTTCTTTCCAGAGCTCCCACCTCCCCTCTGCACAGCTACTTCTCTCAGCTCTAGTACAGTATGCTATAAACTCCGGCTGCTTTGGTTTTCCCCATCTCTGATTTTATCTAATCTCAGAGACCCCTTCAGGTTCTATCTGGTTCACCATCTTGGGCTGTTGTGTATGAACTTTTAAGGCAATGGGTTGAAGTGACTGTGGAAGCAACTTAAATCCCTAACTCTTGAGGACTATAGTTTCTTATTACCTAATATTAGCACCTGGGCAATTATGTTTTATATATTCTACCTGTGATTTGGTTGTAGGTTGGAGGGTGCATTGGGATCAGAAGTCTCTTTATAGCATCACAACTTCCTAGATCCTTATGAGAAAGGTTCCTTTGAATGGCAGTATTTTTCTGTTCTCTTGGCCCTAACACCATGCCTCTGTCTCCTGGTTTCAGAGGATACCTGATTGGAAAAATTCAGTGTTTCTTGGGAGCTGCACCATTGAGCCTGGGGGTCAGAATCATCTTTACCCCAGATTATCTCCTATTTTGAAAACCAAATGCAGATGAAGTCGTTTTCTTGATGTACCATTCTTATAAATACTGCCAAGAGTTTTTGCTTGTTAGTTTTTTTCACGGCCAGAGATTATACCATGTCTTAGTTTGGGGTCCTATTGCTGTGAAGAGACACCATGACCACAGCAACTCTTATAAAGAAACACATTTAATTGGGGCTGGCATAAAGTTTCAGAGGTTTAGTCCTTTATTGTCATGGTAGGACATGGCGGTATGTAGGCAGACTTGGTGTTGAAGAAGGCTCTTAAAGAGTTCTACATCTTGATTCTTCTGGCAGCAGAAATGACTGCCACAAGAGGTCTAGCTTGAGGATATAAGAGCAAAAGTCCACCCCAACAATGACACACTTCCTCTCACAAGGCCACACTCCTTAGTAGTGGCATTCCATGTGGGAGCCACTTTCTTTCAAACCACTACATACCTCATGACAGTAGGAACAGGGAGGGAGAAGTTTGTTATCTGGGATGGGAAGTTGGGCTTATGGAGCTACACAGGAAAAAGAGATGTCCATCGAAGGAACAAACCAAACCATTCTTTGAGACTAGTGTTCTTTGTTATTACCTTCCATTCTACATATACAAAGGATGGAGAGGTTGAGAGACCTCCCAGATTCTGCAGGCAATAATGAGAAGCTGGCATTAGAACAGTGACAAGAGCAGAAGTGGCTGTGAATTCCACCTCCACTCGGACATCTGGAGACCCTTGACTCTCAGAAAGGGAAGCCATCAGCACCATCCTGATTCTTCCCTACCTCCCTTCGTCCATCCATTTCCATTGTGACTTCACTCTCATCTCTCACTGTGAGATGTGGGAGATAAATGAACAGGACACTTAGGGAAAATATTGAGAATAAGGATATAAGGAGGACATATAAGGAATGGCAAGAGGGTTTCCAGAAGAGTATAACCCCAAACAAGACTTTTAATTGTGAATAGAAGCACAAGCCACCCCTTTCTCATGCTAGTCAACCATGCAAATCCCCCAGAGATAAGTTTGGGAGTGCTTCTTGACCCTGTGGCCCTGCTAGGAACTCTTGTTTGATCCTTGCATAGAGCAAGGATCAGATTTACCTCTGTAAAATTTAATCAAATAAAGACTAAATTTCCCCTGTAGTAAAATATAGTTCAGTGCTTTGATCTTCTTTCTCCTCTTCCTCCCCCTTCTAAAGTAGATTACAAGGTTACGAGGACAGCAATTAATTTTGCTTGCGTTTGTGGACTCTTAACTAGCGTAGGTCTACTTGTAAATACCCAGTAAATATTTATCAAATAAATGAATTTTGATTGCTTTTTCTCCTCCAATGAGATAGCAGACATATAATTACCATCCTTTGATAGATATGCAAAGCAGTTTCCCAATGTCTGGATCATAAACCCTTAGGAAAGTTCAAGCTAACATCTGGAGACCTGTCTGAGCTGGGAAGTACAAGCCTATGATCAAAAGGTAGCAAGGAGGCAAACCCAATCCAGCAGAGTATTGCCCTCCTAGGTTCACAGAAACCATTAATCTTTTGAATGTCTGGAAGTTGGGGGAAGACGAAAAGCCAAGAGAGTTGGCTGGACATGTGGAAGCCATATACTGCACTGCCCGGTTACTCCTCTCCCAGAAAGTTGAATTCAATAAACCCATGTCTTCACACCTGCCATTCTTCCATTTGTACTTTGAAAGGTTTGCATAAGACTCCCATTCATTCTTTTCAGAAACTCTGAAGTTAAAGTGGCAAACACACATTGCATTTAGATGACGGCTGGGCAAGTGGCTCTCCAGGTAAAAGTGCTCTCTGTGAAAGTTGAAGGAATTGGGTCCTATCTACAGGACTCAGAACTCTCTACAGAACTGAAATAAAAAACAAAACTGACCTCTACCCATGTTCCCTGGGATATTCATCCACATTCACACATGCATGCACACACCCTCAGAGCTACTCACAGCCCAACAGTAATAAAAATGTAAATAAATAAATAAATAAATAAATAAATGTCAACATCACATACATAAGCTCCTTTTCATTGCTGTCTTTGCATCTCTCTATGTTGTAGGCTTATAGTTTTCACAGCTTACTTTAGTAAGGGTTCAACGTCCCCTCCAGCTCACCACCCACCAGAGGCAGTGCAAAAGAAAAGGTTACTAGGATACTGGGAAGTGATGCATTTAGAAATAGTTCTTTGAGGTACTTCTTTGTCTTCTTTGTCCTTATTCCAGTCCACTCGCAAATACAAAACACAAATGAGCAGCTGCAATGCAGTCTACTTAGTAGATACCACTCACGAATCAGCAAGGGCAATTCAATCCAGAAGAAACCGTGGAGCTTGCCAATCACTGGAATCTGCAGAGGAGAAAAGAAGCCACAGGAACCTCACGAGAAGTTCTTTGACAAGTTTCTTTCGATGAAGTCACCACAAGCAATGCTCAGCAATGTGATGTAAGATGAACCAACGCATGTGTGCTGTCAGTGGAGCCAAGCGAGGCTAGCAAGGCAACCAGAGCTCAAGCTCTCACTGTCGTTGGGGTCCTATTTATGTTCTTTCTAAACATAACCCATCCTTACATGTGTTGGCTATAGCAAAACAACCTTTCACTTATGTCTGCTTCAGCAAAATATCCTTTCACCTTTCTGCCTCAGCAAAACATCATAATAGCCCGAGTCTCTACAGAAACCACAATTTTCCACTTTACTATGTGGTGCTCAGCTTGAACCACAGAGCAGTGGAAGGGCAGCTTTGCCTCTGTCTGAGCTGGGCACACATCTCCTCACCCTCGAGTCTTCCGATGCAGATTTCCTCCAGCAACAGAATGCACAGCATCTTGGCCTCTAACATCCTCTGGAGTCAGTGTTCACAATCAGTCCAGCCCTCACCACTCTGAGTCTTTCTATCCCTTTGTGAGTATATGTGTGTTTGTATACATGTATCTCTCTCTCACACACACATCTAATACATATTAGAAAGAAAATCCTATTAATTCTCTTTCTCTAGAGAATTCAAATATACAAATAGCATAAAAGTATTAAGAAATGGATGATGAGATTATAATAAATATGCTGTAGAGTTTGAAAAAAAGTGGGGAATCTGTATGTAAAACATGAACATTATAGTTGCAAGGGTAGGGGCTAGCATGTACTGTAATAGACAAAGTATGCTTGCTATTTTGGGGGTCTGTTGTTGTTTGGTTGTTATTTTGTTATTTTTTGTTTGTTGGTTTGCCAAATTGGCACCAGCTGAAACCATCTAAGAAGAGGGAGCCTTAGTTGAGAAACTGCCTCTACAAATTCCAGCTCCAGCCAGGCCTTTCCGGCATTTTCTTAATTACTGATATGGGTGGTTTTACCCCTGGTGACCCTGAGCACTATAAGAAAGCGGGCTGAGCAGACTGTGAAGATAAGCAGGAAGTGGGACTCCTCCTCAGCTCCTGTCTTGACATTCCTGCTTTGTTGGAGCTGTCACCCTGACTGCTTTCAGCGATGAACTGTGGTATGGACGGGTGAGTCAAATATACCCATTCCTCCCCAAGTTGTCCTTGACAATGGTGCTTCATCACAGCAGTAGAAACTGCAACTAAGACACTGTCTTGCTGAAAGTTCAAGTAATTACAGTTCAAATGTAGATCCTGGGCATGACTGATCCATTAACTACAGAGGAGGTGACCTTCATATGTCACCAGTAGGGGCATCTTGTGAGGAATTTATCTTTCAGCGATTTTGTCACTGAGTGACTCTCACAAAGTATCCTGGCAGTGACCAGGGAATTTTGCTCAGTTACTCAACATGATCTCTTGATGCAAGCAAAAGTCGCTGTAAACATGAGCTGTGTAAAACAGTTTCTGGAGTAACAAGGAACATTGTTATGAGAACAACTATATTCTAGAATAATTACAGAAAGCATAATACAACTAAATGCATAAACTAATAGCATAAACACTCATTAATATTACCAAGAACTCTCTACTATGATTGTATATGCAATAGCTGTATGTTTGAGTGCATGTGTTAAAGAGGTCAAAGGACAACCTGGAGTATCATCCTCAGAAAGACAGTCCACTTTCTTTGAAAAGGGGTCTATCATTGGAATAGACCTAACCAATTAGACCAGTCAGGCTATGCAGCGATCCCTAGGGAACCCTTTGTCTCCTCCTCGGCACTGGAATTCAAGTGCACATCACCACACCAAACAGGTTTGCATAGGTTCAGATCCTCAGAGAATGGAACTCAGACCGTCAGATTTGCAAAACAAGCCTTTCTTTGACAGTCATATCCATAGTCTCATGTGAAATATTTTATATGACTAGCAGTACAGTCACTACAAACAAGCACAACGCACTGGGTTATGACATAATAGCTATGATGTCATTAAGTCATATGAAGTTTTCAGCTCGATTATAAGCTTTGGGAACTAGCTCTTGTCATTAGTTCATTGTATTCACTTGGGGAAAACAGATATATTATGCATGCTTTTAAAAAGTACATATAAAAGTCTGGCATAGCCTCACTGGGATAGATTTGGATACTGTCAATGTACATCAAGAGAGTTAAGGAAGGAAACTACTCCCCAAATGGAGCTTCTGGGAGCCAGGAGTGTGACTAATTGGTGTATCTGTAGTTGTTACAACCACCATTTCAAGAGATTGTTTGGAAAACAGGGAGCTCAGTAGACTGGGGTCTTTGTCTTTTTCTCTATTAATTCCTAGATTTGGTGCTTTGCCAGAAATGCCTGCCCAGAGCATTCAGAGGTGCTCAAGAATGAAACAGCTTACCATTTGAGGGCAAAGGGAATATCTTACTTCCTTAGGTCCCTTGTAGGGAGCATCTAGGTGTTACTAGGCACTGGGAACCAGGGGAGGAAGACAGAAATGAAGAGAATACACTCAGGCTCGTAAAGTAGAAGGCACATAAGCCCTTCCACTCTGTGGTAGCTAGTAGGAGCTTGGGGATAAGGGATACTGATGGTGACAGCTCAGTCTCAAAGCCACCAAGCTGCCTGCTGGGCCCTGCAGTGGGGCCCTGTGATTGGAATGAGCACCTATGCCCTTGAGGGATGCTCAGCAAATGTCAGGCTTTAATGAGATTTCCCACACTGTCAAAGGACCCTGGGAAATTCTGAGCCACTCACAGCAGCCACCAACGTGAGTCTACATTGACCTGAGACTCTAGGGAAGGGACATTGAATTCTGAGATGAAGCACATAATCTATACAGAGGGGTGCTGGGCATCCATGGTAGAGTAGATTTCCAGACCCCATGATTCTATATCAGCCTGTCTGGCAGATCTACTGAGTGCTTTGCAAAAATCCCAGGGGTGAGGGAATCCTGGGGCTGAGGGAGAACTGTAAATGTCATACTGCTTAACCTTTTACCTCCAGGGAAAGCTGTACTTTCAGAGTCTGGGAGAATAAAAGCACTGTCTTAAATTGCCTTTTTTTATTCCTTGAGGGCACGGCTTAACTACTGGGGAGCAATAGACTAATTCTCTTTTCAATTGTACTTTTCTTTTACATTCCCTCTCCCCCAAGTCCTTTAAACCATCAGGTACCCAACCTGCGCACTGAGATAAGACTGCTTCCTGTGCTGCTAAGGAATAGTGGCTTTTGCTGGCATTGCTATAGAAAGCCAAGTACCAAAATGGCACAAGCCATCTGCGTTTGCCTATGTGAGGACCACTTGATATGTGCCCTCCTTCTTTCAGTTTGATTTTCTGAAACCTCTGATGCAATGGTGAGGCTGAGAGCTCAATGGTACTAGCTAGTACTTACAGGAATTATAATGACACCTCATTAAAACCTCTTAACCCTGAGAACACCAGGGTGCAGACGCCACAGGAAAAACCACAGAGAAAATACCCAGGAAGACTGCCACTCCGAATAGGGTGACCTTTTGGCATATGGTGACTCGGGGGGGTTGAACGCATGGGCTTATGAAGAACCCTCCAAGAGCCCAACCATCTGGACCCCGTGTTGCTTCTGCGAGCATGCTGAGTTGACCAGATGGCCCTTAGTGAGGCATCTTCTGGGAAGGGGAGAGGGAAACCACTGTGGGTCAGCTTCTCCTTCTCAGGGCGTGCTTCCCTGGACTCCACAGTATCCCTTCTTCAAATCTGAAGAAAGAAGCTTTTGCTTGTGCATATTTTATCAATTCAGTTCAGGGCAAACAATAAAAATAAATAATAAAAAAGAATACCCAGCAACTACACATCTGAATCAAACACAGGCAGACCCAATAACAAGGACTAGCATGGAGTCTAGCATGAGAATATCTACACCAGGGTCTCTGTTTAGTATTCATGTTCCTTCCAAAATCTTTTAAAGCCTGGGGGATGTAAGGGTAATGTAAGGCCAAAAATCATCTGTCATCCAAGTGAACAGGTAGAGCCCAAACCATGATCAATGAAGTGTCTGGAATGAAGGGACTCTCTTACTGAATGATGTCATGAGAGAAAGTACTCCGTTAAGGCTGTGTCCTTGGGGCTATCAGGGTGCATACACTGTTCTGAGTGGGAAGTGATTCTATGAATCCAAAGTTTCTAGCTCACTTCTGAAGATGTCATGGAGTATCATAATTCTAGCTTAAGATGCCTCTAGAGAAAACTGTAGAATATCTTCTCACAGTATTTTGGAGTTGCCTTCAGATGCCTTCCATATACATGGCATATTTAAATACTGTCCGGGAAAGAAGGTAGTGGGACAGCGGGAGAGTGGCCACTTGGGAAAATGACATAGCTGTGAAATGGCTTTTGACAAGTGATATTGGAGAAGATACATGGTCTCAGTTTACCTTTGGAAGCAGGTATGTTGGACTCCCTCGTTGGTGCCTGTTGAGGTTAAATTGAGAGGTACTCGTTGAAGTCATCTGTCAACTAACAGGTAAGGAGCTAGGCAAATCAAGGCTAAGCCGTGCTAGAGAAAAGAGGAAAGAAGAGGTGAGGAGGGCAGCTAGTTTCCATGGGCTGGTTCTTGGAGCTTCTCCTGTGCTTTGTATACTCAGGTCCATGGGAGGGGTTCCTGGAAAATGAAGAAAATGTGGAGGAATATGCTAAACCTCATCAAGAAGGAGAGCATAGAAATAAGCCAATGGAACATCAAAGGTCATTCTGCTAAAAAGAAAGTAGGGCTAGCCTAGTATTTTGAGACTAGAGAAAAAAAGTAAGAAGAGAACGCATCCCTTCCTTAACAGCAAGCTCCTCACCAACCGGCAGGATGGCATTGCAAATCAGTCGTTCCAAAAAGTGATGCTACCAACATCTCTTGCTAAGGACAACAACATGGGAATCACAAGAGAATTGAGTCAAGAGTGCCCACAGCAGAGCTGTCTATATAATCACTGTTGTAAAAGAGCTTCCCCCAAACATATTTTTGTAGAAAAGGACAACTCTCAATAATCTACTAGGATGGGCTCTGTGTTAACAACAATCGTGTTTTTATGTTAGTTCCAAATTGTGTTCAGAGTTGTAATAGATGCAGAAACATTAGGTAGAGAGAGGGACTTGAAAATATAGATCTTAGGAAACATTTGTCTAGTGTCTACATAAAAATCTATGCCTTTAAGACTGTCAATGGGAGATAACGTGAACACTTTTATTTTGGTTTTCAATGGAAGAAAGAAAGCAAAGAAAGAGAAAAGAAAAGAAGAAAGAAACATAACTAACTATGTGGGATCATTTCCCAAGCACACAGAAATGTTAACATTGGAAGCTCCTTAAGGTATTTTTTCTGAGACCAATTATATTAAATATTTGTGTTCATATAAAAGTTTTTTGTGGCCTTAGAAATTTTAGGAGATCTTAAGAATTGTCAAAAATAAAATATCACTCTCACAAAGAAAAATTCTGCTAGAAGGAAGATTCTTCAGTAGGTAGGCAAAAAAACTTTAGCATTCTAAAATATAAGGAGTATATGATATAATATGTACACTATTTCCCTAGCTCTTACCAGCTGAGTGAGAGGGAGGTGATAGGAACTGTATTTTGGGAATGATTAAAAAAAGAAAAACAAATAAAATCACCTTTAACTCCTCCCTGCAGACTCTTAACTCAGGAGCCCCATCACCCTCCACTTGTGTGTATCTAGATATTCCAAAAAGATCTTCCCTTTGCTGGCTACCCAAAGTGACCAATGGATGAGTATATAGCTGAAGAATTGCTGATCTAGAGTAGGAAGGTTTGAATCTGACACAGATGAATATGGTGGGCTGTCTGATGAATCACAATAAAGAGAATTGTCAGAATAAGCTGTCAGACTAAGTCACCGTATTTGGTTTGATTTCTTCCTTGTCAATGGAACCTAGGGCAAGTGTCCAGAGTTGCCAAACAAGGAAATATTTGTGAAACTGTGGTGACAGTAGACTGTTGCAAGCAAAAGATTTTGATACATATTGGAATTTCTGAGTGATGTCACATGATTATTTAGGTACTGTGATCTTTGATTTCATCCTTCAGGGACAGGATCAATTCATGCTTTAAAGGGCAGTTATCCACCAAAGCCAGGTTTCCTATTTAATTACTAGCTGATATTTATTAGGTGGATGGCCTTGGGCAACGTTCTTATCATGTCTGAGCTTCAGCTAGGAAGTACCCTGGGGGCTAGAGCTCCTGCTTCCTAGAGTTATGAGGATGAAGTTAACTGCTTCATATAAAATGCTTCAGTGTCTGGAGGGTGGTAAGTACTTACAAAGGCTTAGCTCTTGGATTTTTCCAACTAGATTTTAAACCCAGTGAGGTCATGGACTTTGCTGTAGTCACAAAGCCTGGAATAGTGCCTAGGCCTTAGTAGCTATTAAATAGTTTGTTAAAGGGCATAGGCTTTGAAATGCAAATGGTATTTATCCAGGCCTGATGAAAGGACTCTGCTCACTGAATCTCATGCATCATTGATTCCAGTTACCTTCAGCCAATCACAGATTACAATTACATGTCCTGATTCGCAAGAGAAAGAAAATAATCATATTACTTGTTGCAGTCTTTTCTTATAACGATTCTATCCTGCTATTATTCATTTTTGTTAAAATCTTAGCTTCACTAATTTGTAAGTTGTAGTATAGAGTGAAGTAACCAGATAGAAGCCATACCTGGCTGAAGACCCTACAAGGCTGATAGAATGATTAGAATTTCTGTGACAGTGGGGAGATAGAATGTTCCAGATACAAAGCCAACCCAAGGGGCTATCTGTAGCCTCATTAATGTCTTTGTTGTAAATCGGATCTGCATCTGCTATTCCTGGAGATCTTCTGGGCTCTGGCTAGAGTGGCCAAAGAGTTGCACTCTCTGAAGGGTAGGGGGAGTCAGATCAAGGTGGGCTGATGGGTCTTTTCCAACACTGCTCCAGAGTTTGTGGCCAGTGACATGATGCTACAGGCTTATGGGGCAGCACACAGTGGGCTGGATGGGCTCAGCAGGCAGCTAAGAGCCAAGACCACTGAGCAGGAAGTGACCGAGGTAGGTTTGAGCAACTTCCAGCAATGAAGACTTTAGGAGAGAATTCTCTTCCTAAAAGTGTTACAGCTTTATATGACATATGCTCTCAGATGGTCTTTGATGAAATAGCTCGTGTACTTTATTTCTTGTGGATAGGGTCTTATATACATTTTGGAGTGGGTTGGAGTCTATCTACTGGCTTGGTCTGAGATGGTAGGAACACCTCATCTGCATGTGGAAGGGTATCAGGTGTTGCCTCTATGTGACTGATTGTCACAATCCTCTTCATGGGATGTCATGGTCAGGACAGGAACATGGTCGTGAGTAGATGAAATGTGTACCGTTCTCAGATATGAGAATACCAGGGTTTCTGTCTGGTGGCATGGTCCTCTGCCCCACACTTGTGACTATCAGGTAGACTCCATTTTGGAATGCACTAACAGCTCTCTTAGATTCCATCAAATAACATCAGAGACCTATAGCAGATACCTCCCTGCTTTGATATACCCCATCTGATACTTCCAGTAATCTATTTTTAAATACCTTGATTTATTTCTTTCTTTGTTGTTGTTCTATGACAAAAAAAAAAAAAAAAAAAAAAAAGTCGTGGAAACGTCACCTCATCGGAACATGGTTTTGGGGTAATCGGTCCATTGTTATTGATCTAGAGTTCTACAGTAAACTATCTCTTATGATCTTTGGGGTGAGAGCTATATTTATACATCAGTGTCAGTGCATACAAAAACTGGATGCTGTGGATATAGCCCAGTAGCTGGCCTGAAATACATGGAACCCTGGCTTTGATCCTAGGTTACACAGAAGCTTGGTTACATACATTTTTCACGTAGATTCAACTACAATACTAGATGTCCGTTCTGGTGCCCACTCGTAAGCCTATTGGAAGAGTGGTTGGTAAATGTTTGGTGGCCAAGCAATAACTCTAAAACACATGGCTCTAGTTTCCCACAAATTTGACAGGGGATTTTGGAGGCAGTATAATTTCAGAAATATCTTAGAAGAAACATAGATAATGAGATTTAGTTCTTTGGGGTTGAGCAGGTGAGCATGGCTGTGGGGAGAGGAGGATAACAAATGCACCCCAGCTCCATCTCTGACTGTCTCCTGGCCAATAGGATTGTTTTGGGCTTGGCTGAAAGGACAAGCCATTTCCAGTGCCTAGGGCATAGAGGATGCAGAAGTTGCCTGAGTTAGGGCTGATAAAAACTTGCCAAGTCCTGGCATGATGTGATATTTATATGCACAGTTGGCCTCTAAAAAAAGTGATTATCTAAAGGAAGTAATTGTTTCGAGCCTCACACTGGATTGCAGGCCTCCTTTGGCCTCCGGGACTAACATTGCTAATCAGTGCCAAATTACCGCTATTGTAATACTTGAATTAAAAACCAGACCATCCATTTGCACAGTGGAGGGTCTTCTCTGGACCTCATCCATGCCTGAGTCTGTGCAGGAGGGCACTTTGCTATGTTCCTGGCAGCAGAGAGCCTGTCAAGGAGGAAGGCAAGGCAGGAGAACTAAGCTGACAGCCTGCCCCTGCGTCCCTGATTCAAGAAGAGCTGTAGAGCTGTTTGCAGCATGAAGGGTGTTCTGTGCTCAGCAGCCAAGAGTGGATGAGCAAAGCCTTTTTTTTTTTTTTTTTTTTCACCCTAGGGTCATTTATATGGGAGGAGTATCCTAGAGACCAGCTGTATCTTCTCTCCTTCTGCTTGCTTGACATTCCCTAACGTGTGCTGCTACTGAGCTGGTTTTTCCCTTGATTCCTTCTCTTTGGGAAAAGGTGGGGGTAAGAGAAAATGCACCCCATCTCTTCTAATATCTTGCCACATTATTCAGGATCCTTGCATGTACACTGAGTGGACGGGGAGAGCCCCTGCCTGCAACACCAGCAGAGGCTGAAGTTGCTATCCTGAGTATGAATGCCACTACAGAGCAATATTCTAGTCCTAGGCCTGGAGCTCCCCATATCCCACATTTTCCTCCTGCGGGGCTTTCTCTAGCTTTGAAGGAAAGAAAGCTGGGGATGTGGATACAGTGTGGCTCAGCATCTCCAGGATGAAGACGGGTTAATGAAATCGGCCTGAGCACATTTTAGAGATCTGTTCACTAGTACATTTTGTAGTCCAGAATTTTTACCGTTTAGTGGTTAAGAATGTTGGCTGTTCTTGCATAGAGTCTGAAATCAGTACCCAAAGCCCACTTTAGACAGCTCTAATTGCCTATAACACCAGAGGATCTGATGCCCTCTTCTGCCTGCATAGTCACCAGCATACTGTCTCTCTCCCTCTTATTCTCCCTCTGTCTGTCTGTCCTTCCTCCTCCTCCTCCTCTCTCATACACACACACACAAATAAAAATAAAAATAAAAATTTTCTTTTAAAAGAAATTTAAGGAATTTTCTCACTAAGAACTAAATACAGGAGTATTTTAGGAGGATGCACATACCTATTCCAATTTATTCAAAGTTACTAATAAAAATACAGAAAGCAAACATGTGAGTAACAATTACAAGGTTGTTTAAAAATGGTGAAACGATGCCAAATTTTCTGGACAGTTTTATACCTTTGGTCTCAAAATTTGACATGTTAGGAAAATTAAAAACAAGCTTACATTTTAAAGCATTCCAAGCAGGTCTTAAACCCTGTGACAACTTAGTTGAATTGGAGATACTTGGTCTTCAGCCGCTGAAAGCACAGGCTACATTGCTGATACTCTTGAGAAATGAGAGTTTCTCAAAGTGATGCAGAAAGAATCCCTAGTGTTCCAAGATATACTTGGCTATTACTTGATGTTGGCGAGTGTTTATGTGTTTGCCTATCTATCTGCTTGCCTGTTCTATGTCCATGGTGTAAGAGTGTCTTACACATACTTTGCAAACATGCTGTGCTGTCAGTCACCTATGCCCATAGCCCTTTCTGCCCATTTTCCATTTAAGACCCTAAATGGTTGACTGTCTTCTTAGACTCTCCAGTAAAAGTTCCTGGCAGAGAGATTCTTCCCCCAACTAGAGCATACTTCTTGTATAGATTAGTTTCTTACTACACATAATCTGGCAGCTAATCAATAGCTCAATACCAGATCTGTGCTAAACATCATGCTGTGCTGTAGTTTTGGAATGTTAAATAGAAATATCTGTGCCTTGTGGAGGCAGTGGGTAAGTATATATACACAATTTTGGATATATCATGAAGTCAGAACCAATGAGATTTAAATGGACAAAAAATGATATTAGAAAAGAAGGAAAGAAAGAAGGAAGAAAAGAAAGAAGGGAGGGAGGGAGAGAGGAAGAAAAGGTGAAATGACAAGAAAGAAGGAATGCGATAAGGAATCAGAATGGCCCTGGGATTTTTGTAAGAGCAACTAGAACAGTGTTGTGTCAATTCATTGGCACCAAGAAGGAGGGGGAATCTGCTGGAGGCACAGAGAACAGTCCCACTATAGGGACCTGATAGATATTTAAGCAGAGCAAGAAGTCCACGGAAAGTCCTATGATGGGAACACGACTCTGGAGACATCAGTCCTTGGGACCAGATCTCTGAAAGCAGTAAGAGAACTAGATGTAGAAATTCTTTAGCAACTCTAAGTAGTAGGGATTCTTTCTTTTTCTTGAGCTTTGTTTCTTAAAAACAACCACTTAGGAGTTTATAAAAAAAAAAAAAAAAAAAAAAAAAAAAAAAGCAGCTCCTGCAGTGGCCCCTTCCCCAAAGGGCCTGGACTCCCATGGTGCTCCCAGCTTAAGCTGTAGTCCTCCTGCTTGTTTTACAGCAGTGATACTTTCATAATGGACGGCCGTGCCTTCACCTCCATTCTAATGAGGAAAGCATCCAGAAGGCAGAATGTGTGTGGCACTCAGAGGCCAGAGCATGCGGTTGCCACCAAGCATCTGTAAATTTTCTGTGTGCTAAAAAACTAAGGAAGAGCCTCAATTATTTGGAATTTCTTTACTCTCTTGCTCCTGTGTGGTATTAAAATTGTGCTGTCCATTAACTGGGGGGGAAATTAGTGTGTGCTGCCAGGATTTGGCTTTAGGCTTGATTCAAGTTCCTTGCTTTCATGATAAGATACTCAGCTATATACTCAGAGAGGGAGGGAGGGAGGGAGGGAGG
>NC_034599.1:23231074-23241546 GCF_900095145.1 Mus pahari
GAGAGAGAGAGAGAGAGAGAGAGAGAGAGAGAGAGAGAGAGAGAGAGAGAGAGAGAGAAGAAAACCTGGCTGGCCTTTCTCTCTGGCTCTGTACAACTTTGGAGTTTATTGTGTTTCAAGAATGACATTATGTTGTTCATGCAGGAAACTATTTACAAGACAGACATGCTCCTGGTCCTGTTCTTTCTCTCTCCTTTCTCCTTATTCTTCCTTCTGTGCAAGTTTCAAAGTTTCAGGTCTAAATTCATGCTAAAGAAAATGGAGAATGAAATGCTGATTTGTTGATGGGTTTTAAGGAGTCTATTAGTGTAGCAGAAAAACAATCCACATTCCAGCTAACAGCTAATCCCAAAGACAGGAGAAAGAATGGGTGGTAACTGGCCAGCCATCCCTCCAGCCTGAGAGGCAGATGGAAAGAGGTGGGGCAGCTCTCCACAGGTCCACTGCCTCTCTGGGGAAGGACAGAATAGAAAGGCCATTTTCACAGGATGACTACGAGCAAACCCGGCTCTGTCACTGAGCTTTAAATAAGTCATTTAAAAATGTATTTGGCTTATTTTGCAGTGTTCAGAAATGGCAGGTATAAATTGTAACTACCAGATCCTGCCTAAATTTGGCCTGTGTACCAAGAAGGCAGATGTCATCACAACCCTCCTTGGAGCCGATGGCAGGGGCAGTCACAGGGAAATTGCCCAAAGGGCAGTTTGCTCTTCCTTGAGGACAATGTAATTATAGTCCCCTGTGTCTCCTAACTTGCACACTCTTGGCACTGACTTTGTAAGGGCTGGTGACACAGTACAGAGTACGTCAAAAGGATATATCGCGGTGTTACAGCATGAGACAGGGACGACATTTTCCTGCTTCAGGCAAGCATGGCTACGCCTCTGGCGTTCATGCACAGAGAAAATTGGGCAAACACATAGGCTTGTTGGCTCACTCGGCCTCTCGCTCCTAGCTCTCCAACTTTATTCTCTCATCTGTGGAAGGAGGAAGCACACGGACGGCTTTCCTTGCCCACACCTAGAGAATGAGTCACAGGTTTTATGATTTGGGGAAAATGGAGACAGATCAGATGTTATTGGCTAGGCTGTTTTTGAATTTTATTCCGTTTCCACTCTGTTCTTTTACACTCTGAGCACCACAAGGACTGATTTTCTTTAATGTCAACATTAATTTTTAGGTATTTTTTTTCAAGTGACCATTAGGTATTTTATTTCTTCTAGCATTTTTCCCCCTTTTTCAGTAAAAAGTCATTGAACTTAAAGGTCAGGATCTATCTGTCTGTCTATCTATCTATCTATCTATCTATCTATCTATATTTTTAAAGCACGTTATATGATTTGAGAAGAGGGAAATAATGGTACTGCCCAGATTAATATAAGGAACAAACAGCATTGTCACCATGATGGCTATCAGGCATCAACACAGGGGTAATAAACCACACGAACGAATTCTTTGAATATCGCAAACAATCCTGGCATTATATTTCCCAAGAAGCATCGTGAAAGCAGACGTACAGGACCATTTCCTCAGCCCCGTGTCTGTGAAGCCATAAGAGCATTTTAAGAAAAATAATAATATCCTTTTCTGCTGCCCTTGAATGACAAAGCTGATGGAAAATAAAGTCATAGATAGCTCTGGCTTACAGTATTAGCATCCTCTACCCATCTTTGGGGTTATTAACAGGTGCCAATCAAAGGTGGAAATATCAAATCTCAGTGAAACTCCCAGAAATTGGTAGGACCAGTCTCATCCATACAGGATCAGCCCGCCCACCCCAACAACAACCAGGAATTGCTTCTTCTGGTACCAGCTTTATTTTATGGGAGTTCTGTCTGCACACAAAGAAAAGTCACTGGAGTTCATTGTTTTCTTAGCAGGTGGGCTCTGTGTTTAAAGGGAGCCCCAGATGGGAAGAGATGATGAAAAACCCATCAGAACGACTCACTTTCTCATGGGTGTTAAATATTACATTTAGAGGGTCCATGGAGCCCTTGAAACCAATAGAACTAATGAAAGAGCTGAGGTTGAAACAGTCCTGTACTGACTGAGATGGGGGAATGAGCCAAGACAAAGAGCCCAGTGACCTCGTTGAGAGTGAAGACAACAGGATTGTAGTCTCAGAAAACCTCTCTCTCCTAGACAGAAGCAAGAGAAAAAGAACACTGTACTGGAGTTTCAGTCTTTCAGTCTAAATCACATTGAGGGGACCTGTGGAGCCAGAGTAGATGGTGCCAGCAGCAGTGTGCAAGTGACATTTTTTTTCCCTCAGATATTGAAAATGACACAAGATGAGTCTGCTGGGGTCACAGTGTGTTTGTGCATTTCTCTCACATGCCCAGATTTAAGTATATTTTCCCCTAAACAATGTCAGAATCAATTCTATTATCCAGAAAGAACAGATTGGCTTAGGGAGGCTAGAAATGCTCCCTACATTCAGAAAGCAACTGATATCGTCTACATGCATATATTTATCTTGGGGGCAACTTATGTTCATAATATGTGAGTTTTGCCTATCAACAACAATATAGGTAGCCATCATTCCTATCATTCTCATCTCAAAAATGAGAAAATTGAGAACCAGGAACATTTAAAAAGCTTTTTAACCACACTGAATTAGTAAACGGCAAGGTGTGGTTCTAATCTTTAATATCTCAGCCACACCCATTTCTCCAGTTATCCTGTGTCTCGTTGTCTCATCTCTGCCTCCTTTGCTCATTCATGTCCTAGACAACCCTCCAGTGCTTGCTATGCCGTGTTATTTCAGGTCTTGTTTGTCACCTGACTCTCTGAGACAAGGGAAAGATATCCAGAACAGAAAAAGAATGCTGGAGAGTCTTAGCATCAGAAGCTGCAAGCATTTAGGTGGAAGGAGTCGCATCATTTGACAGATGAACACAGAGCACAGAAGCCACAACTTGATCTAGGTCACGTAACAAAATGTGAATCTGTCTTTAAGAGACTGAGGTTGCTTTCTTCATGAACATGACAACCCATTTGATGGGTTGAAGTTCTTGTAGGTCTTCTTGCAATGCTCTCTTACCCCCGACAAGCACTCAGAGACCAAGTCATACAACCCTGCGCTTCCCCAAGATGGTGCTATATGTTACAAGAGGTGGTCTTTCCTGCACTTGATGAAGAAAGACTTTCTACCTATCAAGGCTGTTCAGTGATATTTAAGCAGTATCGTGTACTCACTACCAGTAAGCGCCTCCACCATGCTAAAGCCCTGCTCTGTGGAGCATACGCTCCAGAAACCCAAATGCAAAAGTATATTCTTTTTCACTCCATCCTTGGCTGTTGGCTTTATATTGCCTTAATGGGCTGAGATGAAGCTTTTCAATCTTATCACCATTGATATCTGTTTACTCTAGGATGGTTGGCTTTTCTGGCTCCTATTCACCAGAACCCAAGTACCATCTTGAACTCAAGTCATGCTAAGCAAAAATGTCTCCAGATATTTCTCACACTACAAACCAAGAGGAAAATTTCCCTGGGTTGAGAATTCCTTGGCTCCAGTCATCCTGAGCTTAAACACTATGCATTCGGTTTAGTTTCTGCTTCTCTCTCATTTTCTTCTGCTTTGAGTAGAACATTGGATCACATAAACCCTGACGTCCTATTCTCAAATACAGTGACTCATTGTCTCCCATTCTGGGTCTGATCTTCCAGAGCTCAACAATGCTTTCTGGCAGGGTAAATTTCATGGCGGAGTCCAGGGGCAATGACAAGGAGGTCAGACTGCCAGGTATGCTGATCCCACAGCAGACTTTTTGATACTATGAGAGAAAATAATGAGAAGTGAGAAAAAGAAAGGAGCTAAAGAGAAACAAGGATAGACGAGAGAACATAGGACATTTGGGGAGCCGCAAAACCCAGTTCATTCCAACAGAAAACAGCACCAGGCTATCAGGGGAGATGAGAGGGGGTTGAAGGCAGAAGGGTGAGAGAGGACAGTCGGGCTTGTTTTAAAGTCATCAAATTAGACCATGAGTATTGATGGAGCCTTGCAGCTTGAAAAGAGCCTTAAGCAGTATACTTGCAAGGCTTCTAGAACATAGGGATGTGGGAAACATTTAGCCAGACTTTTTCCTGCCTGATGTGGTTAAGAGAGTATGTTTTATTATGCATTTAATGTATTTTTGATTACCTGTAGTTTGTAAAGTGCTGTCTTTAGAGATATCCAAAGTAACTAAATATAGTATCTGTCTCATTGGGACTTAGGGTGTGTGATATATTTGTACTTGATCAATAAAAGAGAGTTAACTGATGGAGGTTGAGGAAGAGTCAGATGACTCAGCACAGGCTAATGGTGGATCACAGATATGTAAGGTGGCTTTTTTTTCCCCCTAGACTCTCAATGCTTCCATGCTAACTTAACATTTTAAAAATGTGCAGAATGGTCTATCCACCTCAGACCTAAAGGGTCTTTTCTCCCTGAGGTATCATAGATTCTTGGGCATGACTTTAGTAGGGAAATTGAATTTACATTATACAATCTCCAAAACTCTGAAAGCCATGACAATCGGGGGAAAGTCTGACAGCCAAATACATATATAGCCAAATGTCTGTGGATTTTTGTTTTGTTGTTTTGTGTTGTTTTTGTTTTTTGAGGTAGGGTCTCACTGTGTAGCCTTGACTGATCCAGAACTCACAATGTAAAGCAGGCTGGCTTTGAACTCTCAGTGATGAGTGCATCTGTGTGGCTGTGTACATCTATACCTATGATATTATAGTCCGTGGCTACATAGGACAAGAACAACCTCAGAGGACCAAAACAGGAAGTGGAATTGCATATTAATTCACAGAAAATTTGCCTCTTGGCTCCACCTGGAAGGATACCTTGACCCTGATCAACAGCAGCACCCTCCAGCTCTCTGAAATCAAACAGGGAAGTGTTTTCCAGGGCCTGCTTTCTCGTTAATATACTCCCATCTCTATGGAAAGTGAACCCGTTCCTGCCATAAACAAGAATAATTCCTCTGCACTGCTTTTATGCATCCTGAGCCTTTTCCCTTAACAATCTTGATGAGTGTGTAGGGTGGCGTGCCGCATGCAAATGGCCACCACAAGCCTAGAAGGGAGGTACCCATCCCATCCCACGCCATCTGTGGTCTCAGCTAGAGTTGTGGCATGTCTCCCCGAGCTAAAGCAAACCTTCCTCTGTCTCAAGTATACCGCGAATCAGAAATTAAAAAAATAAAATAAATTAGGAAAAGTAGGTAAACATTAACATGATTTGTAACAGAACAGTTGTACAGATTCCAACGCTCAATGTCAAGAGCACACCACTCTGCTCTTATGGCATCCTTATGTGAAAGCGTTTTGTGGCAGGCAGTCATGAATTAGCAGGCAGCAAGGAGACTAAAATGGAAACTGAGTCACAGTGAGTCTTTATTATAGCTTAGATAAAGCACATATACAAAAAAAAAAAAAAAGCATTAAGAAATTGTAGTAAGGAAAAGGTTTCCTGCCCATTGTCTTGCTGTCTTGCCCAGGTCAATAGAAAATTTGGCCCTGGTAGGCTGACAGATTATCTGGATAAATGGGTTAAGTCTAGAAATGTTCATTTTTGATGGAAGTTTCTTCTTCCCACTGTATCAGGAGCCCCAGCCTCACCGACAAGGACCGCAATGGCCCCATAAATCAGCAAGGGCATTATCTTAGCATTTATCCAGGCATTTCTGAAGAGTGCTTTCCTTTGCCCTTATCAGACTGTAGCAGCTTTCAATGAAGATACACAGCCTCTAATGAAAATATAAACAGAAATCTAAAATCAATATACATACTACCTAATCATTTACATAGATGTGCCTTGACATTCCTACCTAAATATATTTGTCCACCACTTCCCAAAGAGCTCATAGTTTAACCTATCCTAAGTCTCCTGGGTGTAGAAGAGAAGCTAGTCTGACCAAGCTAGAGAAAAGGTTCAAGTTTGGTCCTTGCATGAACAACAAAGTGACCCTGAGCTTTACTTCCCTCAGTTTCCAAACGGTGGTACCTAACATGAGACAAGACTCCCGGTGGTTTTATTGCTTATTGAATGAAAAGTTTGCTGCCTTTTGGACGACGATCACATCAGGCAATGGATGGAGGCTATGGGTGCCACCGGCGAAGTGGGAAGTCCACAGTTGATTTTGTGTTGAGTGGAGTTGGGCCAGGAGAGGATGGATGAAAGGATGGAGAATGAAGGCAGTTCTGCGGCGAGTGCAGAGTACTTCTGCATTTGTGTCATGCATCCATATTTATGTTTATGCAGTGTATATTTACTTTTTATTTCCGTCTCCTCCTCCCCCCACACGAGCAGCTGACTTTGACATGTGCTTCATTGTCTGGTCCTGAAAATGTCATTTGTGCTTACATTTGCTTTGCGGTTTGCTATTTGAAGTATCATTAGTTGCTTCCTCATCCTGGCTCCACCATCATCCCATTTGCCATCTGGATGTAGCACATTTCTGTTAGCACTGAAGCTCCATCTACACAATTATGTAGTTCCTTACACTGCTGGGGGGTTCGTTATTTCTTTAGAAAACAAGGATGCGATATGCATAAAAGCTTTAGTGCTGATGTTACCATCTCAGGCACTTGATAAATTCTTTGGGACTATTTTTGGTTGCTATCATCATTTCTTGCAGAAAGTCTTCACTATAGATTTGCTGGATACTTTTCACAGAGTGGCGGAGTTTGCTAAGTGGGTGCAACACTTGCCTTCTAGAAGCGTAGGATTCCAAATGGACAGTATGAGACTATGTTCATGATGACATCTAACTGCACAGTCCACAAAGCATCTTTACTCCAATGAGGGTTTGAATGAAGGAAATTGGTAAAATTATTGTTAAATGGGTTCGAGAGTGCTATTGAGCAACTGGAACTACACTGTTAAATTGGGAGTAAGGATTTTTAAACATTAGAATGGTTCAGTTCAGCTAAGTTTGCAATCGATCTGGATAATACCATTCCAAAATGGTGCCATTGAACACTGAATGTAATGATTTTTCTATATAGCCATTCTGTGAGGGGAGACACTAATTTTAGTTGTCCTGGCCAGCTGCCTTCTAGGTGTTTTTAGAGTCTTCTCTTTTCTTCTCCTAAATCAACTCTGCCATTAAGTCTTTTTACTTTCAATCTCAGCATTCATTTTTTTTTTTTTTTTACCATCCTTTGTTAAACCTATTTCTGAATTTGGGCAAATAAATAATCTAAGGCAAGCCTTTTATCTTTGGTGAGTTTCGTCTGATTTCTGTCCATCTGTTCGATGGCACTCAGAATGGTTCTGATTTCTGTAGATCGCTGGTGGATTTTCTGAACCCCTATCTTTTCTTTGCCTCCTGCTTCTAGACATCCGCTCTGCATATCGTTTTATTATCTTAACATTACTTATACTTTACAACCTCTTCAGCGATGCCCTTAGTCAGCCACTAAGCTCCATCTGAATAACCTCTTCTCTCCCTTGAGCTTTGTACTTCCTGCCGCAGCACCATGGGTGGTTGCAATCTTATTTACTCCAGGCATGCATTTAACCCTGCATTTACAGCCCTACACTTCCTGTTCCATCCGGACCAGCATCACCTTTCCAAGGTACAAGTTGATGGGCCACACAGTGTAGGTTGGCCACAAACCTTTGGTTGATTTTTGAGTTCCCAGGCCTTGATCAGAACCATAAAGTTTAAAGATACATAGAAAATTCTTAATGGGCCTGGCAACCCATTTTACATCTATAACCTGTAATTTGTTCAAAACTATGTTGGCCTATTAATATCTTGCTTTGTGTTACACCTTGGGTTAGCTGGCATTAATGGTTGGGTTCCGACGGAGAATGACCTTTCGAGGAGAATTGTGCCCACAATTCCTGATTTTGATTTGAGCGTTTAGTATTTTTTCTATACCTTGATTATGAATCATGATTCATTTAATTAAAATCCACTTTTAGAGACAAAAGAAATCAACAATCTGAGAAAAGAGAAATGCTGCTTTCAGACTTCTTCCCCTTAAGTGCCCTGGTTTTCTGAAGGCATTTGCTGAAGGCATTTTGGGCCTTTTTTCACCAAAAATAAAAAGGAACGCCGGCTGAGTCACAATCGAGATTGGCTCAAATCTTGGACATGTTTTACTTTCAATGTTTTTCCATTTCAGCAGCACTATGAGTTCTTGTTTTAATTACCATATGCATCTATGTATACTTTCAAAGCGTAAAGAGGCAGCGTGCCAAAACATCACAGAATGGAAGGGTGCCCAAGACATTGGGAAATATTGCTAACTAACTTGTCGTATAAAACTCCTTCATCTTTCTCTGGGATCTATGAGTGTAGAGTGGATTCTCCTTAAGTAACTAAATATTTGGACGCTTGGGTGATCAGACTCCAAACTCTGTGAGGTTCACAGCTCTTCTCCCTACTCTCCATCTCACGAAGGGAAGGAGGGTCAAGTGGGGGCGGTTCTTCAGCATTCTGGGTAGCGCCTGCACTCAGTCAGTCTGCCACAGAGGAGCTCCGTGAACAGATTGTTAATGTCCCCCTTTCTCCCTGAATAGCACTGTGCCTTCTGGCAGGAAGCGGCGTGTTCCATCCATCCACACACTCTCACCTGTGGACACGAGAAGCTGTCTAATGGCTCCTGCTTTTTTGCCCCACTGGGCTGTGACTGAGCAGGGAGACCGAGCTCTGTGCAACTTGCTAATTGTCTCAGCCTGTAACTCTTAAATGATGAAAAAGATTAAAAGGGAAGGAAAACAGCTATTATATCTCTTTCTTGAAAAAACTTTCCCCGTGAAAGGCTCATTAGCATCATTAGTGTTCCATTAACCTCTAGCCAGACAAATAAGCTGGAGGTAATTTCAGAGCATGGGGAGAAAGAGAGAGCGAGGAATTTTAAAATTATCCGGGGGTAGGTGACATTTTCCAGCTACCTCGATTGAACACTTGGACAGACACCAGCGACTTTAACTTACGTCATGACAGCCCGGCACTGGGGAATAGCCAAGACTGTGGCTGCTAGGCAGGTCTGTAGGTGATAGCAAGCGGGGAGATTCGTTGATTGGGACACATTGAAATTCATTTGAACATGACAACATGTAAAAAGTATTATGAAGGAACGCTGTGTAGACCAATACAAAGTGAAAAATATTTACTGCAATATCATGCTCTAGTTTTGAAAAAAAAAGGTCTTTACCTTGTTGTTTCCCACTTAGATTTTCTGTTGTTCAAATCCGTGCCTCCAAGTCTATCTCCCCTTTGATCCAATTCTCACAAAATCCGCCACAAACCAGAAAAGTGGATGTAAACCGTTGTTGAGTCTCTTAGTCTTCCAGAGGCTTTCTAGCCTAGAGAGAATAATTTTTAAGATGAGGGGAGACTTGAGATTTTATTTTTTTAACCAACCTGTATGTGCCCTGTGGATTTTTGGTGCTAACAGTCTCCCCCTCTGTTCAAGTGTTCCAGATGACGTGTAAAGGTTGTTCAGTGCACAGAGTCCCAGTGATCCTATAATAAGACTAGATTGATATATGTTTAAAATGTCTGCTTAACTTAGAAAACCACAAATTGCCGTTTAAATATAATAACAATGTGGCTTTATTGCTAATTTGAAATGTCAAAATTATTCTCATTAAGATCTTACTTGTGCACTAAAATATGGGAAATTATGACGATAATCCAACAGGCTATTTCCTCAGCAGCGTCTGCTCAGCTTTTTCTCAACTCCCCAGGGACCTGTTGGATCTCTACCGTAAGCTCTGAGCAACACTCTACCCTCTACCTGTTCATCCTCTATGGCCATCAATTTGTCTGATTTAGAGTGATGCCAAGGTTTCTATCTGCAGCACGCGCGCACACACACACACACACACGCACACGCACACACACACACACACACACACACACACACACACACACACACACACTTTAATAGGCAAAGTTAAACTTACACTAATGTTTAGAAGAGTCACCTCCCTGCATAGTATATGTTTAAGAGATTGCCTGATTCCCTAAGTAATTCTCCTTGGCTGCAGAGTTGTTTAAGTTTTTGTTTAAGTTTTTACTCTTTCAGGGAAATTTTAGTTCATAGCAAAATTGAGCAGAAAATAGAGATTTTCCCCCCAGATCTTCTATCTCACACATGCAGAGACCCCATTATTGTTATCCCCCAATCAGAGTAGTACATTTCTTATAATTGATGAACCTACAATGTCATACTACCCTCCAAAGTTCATGGTTTATGTAGAAGTCCAAGGTCATTCTATGTGCATTCTATGGATTTAGATATGTAATGTCACCAGTCTACTATGACAGAAAGGACAATTTCAGTGTCTTAAGAAATCTTTCTCTCTCTCTCTCTCTCTCTCTCTCTCTCTCTCTCTCTCTCTCTCTCTCGCACACACTCTCCCCCTTTCTCTCTTACTCTTTGCAATCACAGAACTTACTACCTTCATAATTTTTCCCTTTTAAGAATACCATATAGTTGTAAACATAATC
>NC_034599.1:23241577-23248943 GCF_900095145.1 Mus pahari
TCACCAGTCTACTATGACAGAAAGGACAATTTCATTCTTCTTCTTCTTCTTTCTCTCTCTCTCTCGGTCTCTCTCTCTCTCTCTCTCTCTCTCTCTCTCTCCTCTCTTCTCTCCCCCTTTCTCTCTTACTCTTTGCAATCACAGAACTTACTACCTTCATAATTTTTCCCTTTTAAGAATACCATATAGTTGTAAACATAATCTAAGTCATATAAGATTGTCTTCTTTCATTTAGCAATATTTAAGTTTCCTCCTTTTTTTTATTTTTTATTTTTTTTGCCTTAACAACAGACTTCTTTCCATTGCCTAATGCCATTCAGATGTAGGTACCACAGTTTATTTATCCTTTTACCTGCTAAATGGCAGTGTAGTTGCATCTGAATTTTGGCAAACTATGAACAAAGCTGCTTTAAACCTCTGTATTCAAAGATTTGCATTAGCTTAGCAGAAGTTACTGGTTCACCTTGGGTAAATAGTAAGGAACGTGAAGGCTGTGTTGGTATGCCATGGAGAGAAATTGAGTTTTACAAGAAATTGCCATTCTGTCTTCCCAAATAGAAATGCCATTTGTATTTCCACTATCCATGGATGAGCATACTCACCTCTGCATGTTGGTACTTTGGGCTTTAGCATTCAAATAGGTATGTACTGGATTTCCATTTTAATTTACAATTGCCTACTGGCATATGATGTCAACACTGACCTTCATACTCCCAGACCATCTGTATCACTTGGGTGACAGCTGTGTTCCAGTCTTTTGGCTTCTTTCAATGATGTTTATTATCTAATTACTGAGTTATAAGGAGAGATTTTATATATTTTCTATATAAAGTGGGTCTTTATAAATATTTTGTCTGAGTTTCCAATTTGTTTTCACACTCTTTTGACAATGTTGCTCACAGAACTTTTGAATTTTAATGGCAGGCACTTTATCAATTACTCTCTTTCATGAGTCTGGTTCTTGGCATTATATCTAAAAATGATAACACCCCAAGTAATCTATGATTTTCCTACAATATCTCCTAGTAGATTTACACCTGTGTGTACTACTTAGACTTATAATTTGAGTTCTTCTTCATGAGAAATGTAAGGACCTAGATTCTCTCCCTCTCCCCCTCCCTTGCCCTTTCTCCCCCTCTCTCTCCCCCCTGTCTCTCACTCTCTCAGTCTCTCTGAGTATCTTTTTCTATGTCTCTTAGTCTTTCTTTGTCTCTTGCTCTCTCTCTCTCTTTCTCTTTTCTGTCTCTGTAATTTGTTCAAGTCTGATCATCATGTCTCTCTGTCTTTCTAAAATACTATTTGACTATGCTTGTGTGGGAATATATCTTGGACTATTTTGGGTTCTTTATTTTTTTTCCTCATTGATCTATATCTACTCTTTCACCAATACTATGATCTTGATAATTGTAGCTTTCTAGCAAACCTATTTTTATTTTATTTATGCCCCCTCTTGTGTGTGTGTGTGTGTGATGTATGAGTGTCTATATGAATTTTCCATATATATGGGTGCATATGAACATGTGTTTATGCTTGTTGAAGCCTGACTCTGATGTCAGAAATCAATTTCTATCACACTTCCACCTTATTAGTTGAAGCAGGGTCTCTCACTCACACTCCGAGATTGCTGATGTGGCTAGTCTTGCTGGCTATGTTGTTGCTCTGTAGAATGAGTAGCTCTGCTTTCCAAAGCTAGAATTATAGGCTGTCATGGCCACCTTGAGTCTAGTGCCTCTCCATATAGACTTTGAGATCGGTTTTAAACATCCACGAAGTAACTTGTTGAGATTTTTGAAGGATTGCTGGATATACAGAGGAGTTTGGGAAGGACTAATATCTAGGCAATGTTATCTTCTTTTCCAAGAGCATGGTCTAACCGTCTATGTGCACAGTCCTCATTTTCATCTTTATAGCTTCCCTCCGATATTGTATCCATTGCCATATTTGCCATACCTGGTTCATTTCAGAGGCCATTAATATAAGGAGTAGTGTATTTTAATCTTAGATTGCTCCTGTGTATTATTTGTATACAGGAAAGACATAACTCACTTTCTGATATTAACCTTGTGTATTGTAGCTAAACTAAAATCACTTCTGGGAGAATTTCTTGGGGATTGTTTTATTTATTTGTTTGTTTGTTTGTTTATCTATCTATTTGGTTTTACGTTTTGGTTGAAGGATAACAATTTTTATTTACATTGATCATCATGCTATCTGTAAACAAAAACAATTTTGTTTATCATTTTCAACTTGCATAAGTTTTATTTACTGTTAAAAATCTTATTGTATTTTTTTTGATCCAACATTTCTGAATGTTTTTTTATTTTTTATTTTTAAGGCTTTTTTATTAGATATTTTTCATTTACATTTCAAATGCTATTGAAAAGCATTGATGAGAAGACACATCTTTGCCTCATGTCTGATCTTCATGGAAACTCTAGTTTCTCTCCTCAGGTGTGATCTTATCTGTAGATTTTTATCTTTGCTTTGTGGATATTCTCTATCTTGTTACTGAAGCTCCCTTCACTTTTAATTTGCTGACAATTTTCATCAGTAATGGATGTTGGCTTTTGTATGATCTTCATTCTGCATCTGTTGATATCATTATGTGCTTGTGTTTTAACCTATAATGCTACTGGTTACAATAAATACTTGAGATGCAATTATCTTGTATGTTGTTGGTTTCAATTTATAACATTTTGTAGTGATGTGTTTCTATGTTTGTAGAGTATAATGGCCTGCAATTAGTACTTCTCATATAGAACATGTAGTAAGTATTTTTTCTGAACATGTACTATTTGCTTGATTTATGATTTTTGAAAAAGAGTATAAGGATTAGATATGATTTCTTCCTAACTAGTTGTTAGAATTTACTTGTGAAACTATCTGTGTCTGGTGGCTCCTGTTTTGGGAGGTTTTAAATTATTGATTCAATTTACTTAATAGGCATTGGTTTATTCATAATATCTACTTCTTCATGTATGAGTATTAGAAGATATGTCTTTCAGGTGTACATAGGGCTATAATATTTCTTTATTATTGTAATGTCCATAGGGTCTATATTGATGCTTCTGTTTTTATTTGTAATATTAGTAATTTGTGTTTTCTTTCTCTTTTTGTTAGTGTCCCTATAAGTTTATTGGTTCTGTTAATATTCTAAAAGAACCCATTTTTTAAAAGTCATATTGATTTTCTCTGTTGATTTCCTCTTTTTTTTATTGATTTCTGCTCAAATTATATTACTTACTTTCTTCTGCTTACTTCGAATTTAATTTACTCTTCATTTTCTGGTTTCTTAAGATAGAAACTTGTTGATCTTTCATTGTTTATAACATATGCAATGCAGTACTATAAATTTACCTCTGGGCACAAATATACCTCACATGTTTCTATTTACATTTTTTATCTTACTTAGTTCAAAATAGGTTTAAATTTCTCCTGGGATTTCTTTTTTGACCCATAAGTTATTTAGAGTACATTGTTTTGTCTACAAGTTTCTTAACATCATCCATCCTCTTTCTGCTACTGTTTTATAGTTTAATTCATTGTGCTCTGAGAATAGATGATATTGAAAAAAATCCATCCTCTTCAATTTGCTGAGGTGTATTTTCTGCTGTCCCAGATGTGGTCAGTCTCAGTGAATGTTCCATGCAAGCTTTAGAACAAAGTGCAATTATCTGTTTTGAATAAAGTAGTCTAGAGACGCGAAACACATTCAGTTGATTTTTGGGTCTGTTGAATTCAACTATGTCTGCATTGATTTTCTGCCTTTTGCTTCTGTCCATTTCTGATGACAGGGTTCTGAAATCCTCTAATATCATGATGGAGTTGTATGATTTATCCTCAAAGTTCTATGAATTTTTCGCCTCATATATGCTGCCACGCTGATGTTAAGTGAATGCACATCAAGAGTTGTTAATGACATACAATTTTGTATTTCTTTTTACTTATTTTATTTGTGTGTGTGTGTGTGTGTGTGTGTGTGTGTGTGTGTGTGTGTAGATATAGGCACCTGAGGGTAGCTACTGACGAAGCAAGAAGTTAGATCCTCTGGATCTGGACTTATAGGAAATTGAAAGCCACTCAACGTAGGCACTGAACTTGGGTCCTCTCAGAGAGAAAACTACTAAACTATATTTCAAGCTACTGTGTCACTTTAAATTATGCTTGATAATTTAACCTGTTCTGAAATTAATGCACTTTCTCCTTTTTATTAGTACTAGCATACACTTTCTCTATCATTTTGTTTTTAACATATCTACCTATCTACCACTTACAATCTTTCTAGTCTTTATAGTTATAGTAAATTTCCTTAGGCGACATAAGTTGGTTCTTGTTTTTCTACCCTGTCTGGCACTCTGTCTTCTGGTTGGTATACTGGGACCATGGATGTGTCAGAAGATGTTTGACATAGCAAACTTAATGTTGACTGTTTCTGCTACTTTTAATGTTTTCCATTGCTTGCCTTTTCTTTGTTCCTATTTCCACCTTTCAACTTTTTCTGCTTTTTTAGATTTAATTTAGAATTTATATTATCCAGTTCTCTCAAAATCTTATCAATTAGAGGATATAACTGAATTCCCAAATATTGAGTATTTTGCAAGACTGCAAAAATAATGATTTAAATACCCCAAATTTTCCTGTAATTGCCTTTCTTTACAAAGAGATCCTGGGGTGATTTTCTAGCTCTCTTTCAGCTTTCTAACTCTCATAATGGTTAATCTGGCCTGAAAAATATATGTAGCTACAACAATCATTTATATTAAAATCACTCTAGTCCCAGTACATTGAAACCAGCCATGAAAACTATTTTATTAGAGGATGCAGGTAAAATGTTCTTAGTTTATAAGTCAGAAAGTATGTACAAAAGTCATTTTGTGTTGTCCCATTGCAACACTCTCTCCTGATAACAAAATAGCTATATAAACATTGCCCCATGTACACAATCATATCCGCTACAACTCCAGCATCTAATGGCACTGTTGATTTCCCCTGGGGAAATTATCCTATATGACAGGATAAGTTAATTCCAGTGCATCATAATTGAGCTTTGCTTGCTATATATAGAAAGGAGAAAAAGCAATATTTGCTAACTCGTGCTGGCACTTGAATGCCCTGCATCACTGGGATACAAACTGAATGCTGTCTCCTGCTTCTGCCTTTCCATTCATGTGGTTATGACGTTTCCTTCCCGGGCTCAAACATCTGTTGGATACACGCTTCAGGACACTCGTGTCGTTACCTAATTTCCAGCATCTCAAGAGAAACCAGTTGAGGCAGGTGTGTGGATGTGTACATGTATCGTTCATTCCACACATTGCTTTCCTAAGACGTTGCTATTAGAATAAACCAGGGCTTGTGCTTTGTTCTGCCGATTTGAGCATTCATTCAGACTCTTCTATCAAGATAGAAGTAGCAGAACATGGCGTCCTTGCAAGACAAATAACTCAAAACCATTCTGAGCATCTTTCATTGGAAAAGCAACATTGAAAATGCCTTATGCCACCTGTTTTAGGTCATTGAGATGGAGACACTGCAATGTATGCAAAGTGCAGTGCCCTGCAGATGCCCTGCAAACATTTACTGCAGCTCTTCAAGGCAGCTATCACATGTTGTAGACTTGAAAATAACAGCTGAACCCTGATATCCTGAGCCTTATTACCCAGTTTGACCATTCCCAACCCTTGTGTGATAAATGCTTCCTCTAGGTGACCTCACGTTAGCCATGTGTTTTTGTGATTCACTTTCTCGACTCCATGCCAGTTGTTCATTTAAGAAGCTTTGGTCTTAATGCCTCACAGTCAAAGCAATGAATAGCTATTCTCACATCACCCAGTGCAGGTGGGTAATTATAGCTCTGCTTAGACATTTTTTTTAAAGAAATAGACCAACCCAGGCCTAGATTGTGGAATAATGACATTAAAATATGGATGATATTTAGACATATCAGGACCCCTGATTTTAACTTGCCTAGACCACATTTAGCAGAAATGATGATTCCCTGGACAGGGCAGGTGGATTATATGCTCACCCATGCATCTGTTTTGAGGCTGGCATGATTGTATTTCATATAAGACAGTGAAGACAGAAACTGTTTAAGGTGAACTGCATTGGATGAAGTTAATGCAGAGATGGTGTATGCCTTAGTGTCCCTCCTTTCAAAGCTACTTTCATGGACTCAGATGATTCCAGTTTAAAGGGAGAATGAAAGGGAAATGGGAGGAGATTCTCTGCTTTGGTGATGTAAGCCTTTTAAAGGTGATACCAAGGTTATGTGCAGTCATCTGCATTATGACCCAGGGGAATCCCTCTTTGACAATGAGTCTGATCTAAACACAGTAGTTAATAGTTGCCTCTCACTACCTGATATCTGTATTTTGACACATATAGAACTGAGTTGTTTGCCCTGGTGTCATGGGTCATGGTAAGACTTAACCTTAATCTCTCTTTGCTATTGTGTTCCTAATCTGAAATGTCCCCCATAGGCTCTAGTGTTTCTGCCAGCATGCATTCTTTAAAATAGGTTTTTTGAGATGAAAACATACATCATTTCCCCCTTCCCTTCCTTCCTCTAACCCTTCCCTCCTTGTTCTCTCTGCAATCCGTGGCCTCTAAGCAGCACACACACCTTTACCTGCCAGATTGAAAATTTCCCCAAATTTTATGTACTGCTTCCCTTTTGATGAGAATGTCTGCCTGTAGCTTATTTTACTTTTCTTTAATTGTGCTTTAAGCATTAAGAAAAGCCATACCCAAACCAGCATGCTTGCTTAGATACCTTTTCACTAAATATACTGGTTCCTGGCTTTTCAATTCCAACCAAGTCCTTTGCCATTTACAGTGGAGGTTGGTTTTCATGTGGAGTCTGATACATTATCCTTTGATTCTCCCCAAGATGTCATCCAAATGACCCTGCCCTTCGTTCTGCTGAATGAGATCCTCTCTCTGGATCTCTGCATATTTCATTTTCCATGCACTTAGGAATCTCCCTTAATGCTCCATCCTTGGCAATCTAGTTTGTCCTAGCTGCACTGCCAAGCTTCCAGCTACTTGTTGCCCAGTTTCACAGGTCTTCTCTTAGTTTTAAGTGCATCGAGCAGCAGCATTTCTTTGGGATTTCGGTCTTAATTTGCATATTACTTACTTTCTCAAAGCCTTTTGTCATTTCTTTTAAAGATTTTATTTATTATTATATGTAAGTACTGTAGCTGTCTTTAGACACACCAGAAGAGGGTGCCAGATCTCATTATGGATGGTTGTTAGCCACCACGTGGTTGCTGGGATTTGAACTCAGGACCTTCAGAAGAGCAGTCAGTGCTCTTAACCACTGAGTCATCTCTCCAGCCCCTATTACTTACTTTCTCATTGC
>NC_034599.1:23248983-23276010 GCF_900095145.1 Mus pahari
GAGAGAGAGAGAGAGAGAGAGAGAGAGAGAGAGAGAGAGAGAGAGAGAGAGACTGGTGACATTGCAGTTGAAGTCAGGAAGCAGAGAGCAATGTCTGCTGCTGCTTGCTTGCAGTTTATTCGGTCACAGACCACAGGCAGTGAGGTGGCGGAGATGGTGCACCCCTATGCAGGGTAAGTCTTCTCTCCATCAGTTAAACTCTGACAGTTCACTCACAGACATTACCCAGAGGCCTGTCTCCTAGTGATCTTAAGTTCAGTCACAGGGATAATGAAAACGAACCCTCATGTTCTCCGTAATTATAACAAAATTCCATCAATGAGGTGAGGTGATGTATTAGAACGACAAAAACCAAACAAACAAACAAGTAAAAAAAAAAAAAAAAAAAAAAACCTCCAGAAAACAGAATTTATTTCTCTTAGTCTCTCAGCTCTGGAACCCACAATCTCTGTGCTGGCATGTTACATCTAGAGACGGTAGCTGTAGCCTCCAGAGGGAAGGAGTGCTGTGTTCTCACACCGAATAAACAATGTTCAGAAGGATAGTAGCCCCGTTCTTTAGGGTCAGCCCTTCACAACTCATAAAGCCCCCACCTCCTAATAGTCTCACATCATGATAATGTGATATTATAATTTGGAATTCTGAAATGGTCAGACACTTAGGCCACGATACCAGTTAACTGTAGCTGGGGTGGCAACAATGCATTCATTCTATACCGAGACCATATAACTGTGTACTGGGACTTGGTCTAAGAAAGGAAAGGATTATTACCAGGTTAAACGGGCCAGGGATTGCTCACTAAAATTACTGTTGAACTGCGTATTTAAAGAGAGCAAAACCAAATCCCAACCCTCAACTGTTTAGGGTCTGGAGGGGGACACAGAACACAGACTGTTTTATGAGTCACATTAGAGACGTATAGAAACTGAGAGGAGAGACCGAAGTGTTACCTCCTGTACAAGGACAGGGAGGCT
Source organism: Mus pahari (assembly GCF_900095145.1). Lineage (NCBI taxonomy): Eukaryota > Metazoa > Chordata > Mammalia > Rodentia > Muridae > Mus > Mus pahari. Next base: position 23,249,958 of record NC_034599.1, read on the forward strand.
TCTGACTCAGGCAGGAATATGAGCTGGGGGGGGTAGTTATGGGGATGTATGTGCACACACCTGTGTGAAAAGGTTTTGAGAATATAGGCATTCCATACATTTTCTGAACACCATTTACTTTTGTCTGGATACCAGATGTTAATTCTCCCCTTGGCAAGTCCTTGTGGTTTATATTGAGGACTGAGAGAGGCCTCCTTGACCCTGGAGAAATATTGCAAAGTAAACCATGGTACATTTTGAGATGATTTTCCTACGATGTCAGGAGAATGAATGATGGTATATAGATGACGAGACTCATTCATTCATCCCAGTTAAGAGAATCATATTTCCGATTCAGAAAGGGTATTTTTTTTTTTCTGGTATAGAATGAGGGGAGAGAATAGCCTAGGCGAATCTTAACCCATGCAAAACACCGTGAGTCTACACTGAAATGACAGAGGAAAATGATTGCACATATGTAATGAGACTGAAATCATAGGCCTGTTGGTTAGCTAGATCTGAAGAGAAAAGTAAAAAGCCTAAAGAAATAGTTGAGTTCTGCCATGGGTGAAGGATGCACAGGATAGGAAGGGAGGAGAGGAAGCAGACTGAAGAGGGAGAGATGCTGGGTTTTGTTTGTTCTTACATGTCCAGTTAGATGCTGGTAAAGCGTCAGCTCATGGACCACTGCTTCCTCATGAGCTGCTTCCTCACAGTAGACAACACTCACCCTTCTTTCCCCAGACTTGTCAAGCAGGATATTTGCATATTCTACTTCTTTGGGCTTCAGGGCTCTTTCCTCTGTCTTTTTTTCAAGTTAGGTGCAACTTTTCTCTGTATTCCAGGGAAGGAATCATTTCCGCCGGGGGGAGTTCTTCTCCTTCTGTTCGACAGCAGTTGATCTTTCCTCCTCAGCAGTGTTACCACGACTGTAGCAAAGGTTGTTCAAGAACGAACAGGTACTGGTTAAAGGACAAGGGAATCCTTGCATAAGAACTCTGGTAGTATGGAGAAAGGGGGGAGGCTGTTATAAAACAGACAATAGACTGAACTCAGTGTTGCAGAGACAAGCAGCCTGCAAGAGAAGACAGTGCATGAGAAACTACCCAGAAGACCTGCTTAGATATTAAGATGGAGAAAAATGTGCTTGAGAAAACATCAGCGGTGTGAGAAGTGATTTATAATAAACTGGCTTAGTGGGATTCTCTTCTTAAATGGTGCCAAACTCCTTGATAAGTGGTCCCCCTGATCCTAAGAGGAGGGGGCATCCTTATTCACTTAGCTGACTCTGGTTGTTTGTTTTGTTGTTGCGTTTGATAATTATTAAGCCTTCCATTGAAAACCGATGAGACCTTGTCAATGTTTGCTTCTCATTTCTTCTCTCCCTGTAGAACCACGTCAGGTTCATGGTGTATGCTCAGAAAATATTTGTTTATTGAATGTATGTTCAAAATATATATTTGTTTCATCATGAAAAGAAAAAAATCCATACTTGTGCTTTCTGGTATATGAAATCCCTGAGAGGATCAATTTCTGAGGGAAAAATGTCATATTTGGGATCAAGATTTTGACAGATGGTCTCCATTGACTTGGGTCCAAGTCATCATATTCTGATGGGAGGATATATCAAAGCTACCGTATGCAGGAGGCAGATCGAGAAAGAGGACGAGCCAGGCTCCCAACATCCATTCCAAATCCTGTCTAGAGGTTTCCTTGAACCAGTCCTCCCTAGGCCTTGCCTGTCATACCTTCAGTTATCTTGTCCAAAGCATCACCTGGTTCCCAAACCTTTACCCACCATGCACCTGGGGACATTTAAGATTCATACTGTAGCAGGAGAGGTCAGATTTAAGTCCAAGTCCACCTGCTTCAGTGTCCTTCCCCATCTTCTACCAAAAGCCACTTTTCTTTGCAGTTGGGTTGCTTGTGTGAAGGGGCTGTCCCGGCCCCTCTCAGCAAACTTCCTCTGAAAGTTTTACTTGCAAATGTGTCCCGATAGTCATACGTTCTATCGGTAGATATTGTCTGTCACTCATCAGATCCTTAATCAGATTCTTCCTCAGTCCTTAATGAATTCAGCTATGTGACTCCCACAACAGCTAGATTATGTGCCCTCTGAGAGCAAGCATCTTGTCAGAAGCCTCTGTTTTGCCTTCAGCACAGAGAACGCTGCCATTGCTTGTAGATGCTCAGCAAATCTCTCCAAACAAATAATGCATCCATTAATTAATGGAATTAATGCTTAGCCCTAAAGAGATTTATAATTACTAAGGAGCGGAGGAAAATACAGTTGTAAAAATAGCATCTAGGTACACATTCCTTCAAAGCAACTGCCCTGGGAGGTGATAATACTGTTGTTAAAGTCTTTCCAATGCTCCGAGGGCATCGGAACCCGTCTGCTGGCATAACATATGTGTGTTTGACATATTCCCAGATGCCACCAGTTTGTCTGTGCTTGTCAGGGAGCGGCAGCGATCTCAGCAGCAGTTGCTTCTGTTCACTGCTACGATCAGAAAGCGTGGCTCGCGATCAGCTTCTTGATTTCATTTTGCCACTTGTCCTTCAAAATTTAATTGGCTTACGTCTGTCAATCCTATATCCTGGGTCAAATCACCTCTGGCGTGGTGGCACGTTGGCAGTCTGTGTTGATCAGTAGGCTACCCAGAAGACACTTGACTTTGAATTAGCCATCCCATTGGGACCTCTGGCAGATTGTACTTGTTCTTTTGGTCTCTTCATTCTACTTATTTATATATTTATTTTTTTCATGTATTCATTTATCTAGAGACAAAAATCTCACTGATAGCCTTGAACTTACTGTGTCACCTAGGCTGTCCTTAAACTCACAGCAATTCTCCAGCTTCTGTGGGGGTTTGGATTACAAGCAGCTGTCAGCACACTCAGATCAGGGAGAAGTTTTCTCACTTCGTTGGGGTGCGATTTCCCTGTGCTGAAATTGGAGTCCTCATCCTTCACATGGGAACTTGACTACTCATGATCTCTACTCTGTAAGTATGGCCATTCTCATCCTTCACTCAGATGGTGGCCTGAGCATCCAGTCACTCTGGCTTGCTGATGTGGACCATTGAAGATATTTGCCAGGAACACACCACAGTCATTCTCTGATGCTCTTCTTTCCAGTCCCGTCACAGGAAGTTATTATCTGGGTTATAAATTCAACCAGCTCCTTGAGTTAAACTGAGACACTGTATAATTTTACTGGGTTTTTTGTTTGTTTTTTGTTTTTTTTTAATCAAGCTTCACATGGCCCAATGCATGAAGTAGATGGCTGATATAATTCTAGCACTTTGGAAAAGAGACAGCAGATTGAATGGGGCTTGCTGGCCACCAGCCTAGCTGAAAAAAAATGGCAACCTTCAATTTCAGAGGAAGAACATTGGGGCTAAGACAGGGAGTGGCAGAGCAGGACACCAGGGTTCCACTCTAGATTCTGCATACCTGTGTGTGGGGTGGGGTGGGTTCATGGACTTTTGCAAGTATGTTCATGCACATAGAGCCATACATGGAACACACTAAGACAATTGCCCCCCTTTGATGAGTATTGCAGCCTAATTCATTGTGAGCCAGGGTCAAGGAGTTGGATTATAAAAACTGGTGTTTGTTTGCTTGCTTGTTTGTTTGTTTTTAATTGAGGATGTGGCTGAGGAAAGTGTCCGCTGGAACCATCACTTTCTGTGATCTTAGCTTTTGAAGGTCAGTCATACATCAGCCAATGTCTGGGCAAAGTTCACAGTCTCTGGCTTGCCCATTGTATGGAAGAGGAAATCACTGGCCTGCATCCGTTATCCACTGCTGAAGGAACCCAGTCACAAGCAAAAACAGACTTCAAAGTGACTTCAAAGTCTGTGGTCTCAAGAGTCCTTGGTGGTTCCTGGGGATTTTTCAGGCGTCTCAGCACTGCAGAAAGCTCTGGCTCTCTAGAGAGACTCTCAGAGTGACTATCTCTGCTGAGTGAATGACTTTCCTCTACTTTTTTGGATTCTGTATCTCTCTCTCTCTCTCTCTCTCTCTCTCTCTCTCTCTCTCTCTCTCTCTGTGTGTGTGTGTGTGTGTGTGTGTGTGTTTGTGTGTGTGTTTGTGTGTGTGCCTGTAGGTATCTTTATGTGTGTGTGTTTCTGTGTGTGTCTGTCTTTGTGTGTGTGAATATATGTATCTTTGTGTGTGCACACATAGCCAGTTTTATTTTCTGCCAGCCAACAGTGTTACCATCAGCCAGTTACTTAACCTCTGTGGGTCTTAAGGTCCTTGTCTGTTAAATTATACACTTGAACTAAATGCCCTCAAATATGCCTCTCGGTGCTGACAAGTTTTGATATCTGAGTCTAAGAGCAATCTCATCTGAGGCCAGTCCCAATATAGCCTTGGGATTTGGGTGTGAATAAAGCAGGTAGGAACCTTCGATTGAGAATATGCTCTGTGGAAGGAAGGCACTGCTGCCCTCTGGACAACGTCTCTGGACAGGAAGACAATGAACCCAGTGAAAAAAGCCACCAAAGAGGGACACATGCACTGCCCTCACCTGTCAGACATATTGACAAAGTCAAAGGGGCCGTGGTGAGGACTCTGTCAGTGAGGTGTTCGTCTTGCAAATGTGAGAGTCTGAGTTCGATCCTCAGATCGAAAGTAGCAAAAAAATTCCTATTTTTTTTTTTTTAAATGAAGAGTCTTAGGCACATGATTATAATTCTAGAGGTGGGTAGTTGGAGACAAGAGGATCCCTCAGCCCACTTAGGGAAAAATACCAATCCAATGGAAGACCCTGGATGGAAACCATGGTAGGCCCCTCCTGAAACACAACCCTCTGTCCGATGTGTGTGTGTGTGTGTGTGTGTGTGTGTGTGTGTGTGTGGGAGAGAGAGAGAGAGAGAGAGAGAGAGACAGACAGACAGACAGACAGACAGACAGACAGACAGAGAGAGAGAGACAGACAGACAGACAGACAGACAGACAGACAGACAGACAGACAGACAGACAGAGAGAGACAAAGAGAGACAGAGAGAGACAGAGACAGGGAGCTCGGCATGGAGACAGAGTGAGATCAGAAGCTAAGGATAGAACAGTGGCTGTGGAAGATGGCTAACTCTCCTGCTGGTAGATTGGTCCAAGAACCCAGACTTTCAATTACAGAGTGAAGTCATTTGTGGCCTCTGATGGCCACCGTAGGAAGTGGTGCCTGTGTTCATCAACTCGATTGTGGTGCTAATTATACAAGTCTACATATTCAAACCATCACATCACACAGCTTGAATGCATTCAATCAATTATTTTACTTATTCAAACAGCATTTTCAGCCGCAGGAAAAAGTTGGGGTAAAGAGGGAGACATTTATCAAGTAATAAATTGACTTTTTATTGCAGGCTACAAAGAAATGCCTGCATTTCCTCTATTATTTATATCTTTCTCCAAGCTGTGTGAAGCATAGAGTAAGGAAATGAACATTGGTACCCCTTGCAAGGATGAAAACAATAAAATGCAATCCTCACACCACATTCTGTGTGGGGCTTTCAAAACAGGAAGGAGATCATTCTGCCTCGAACTGAGAGCATTGTTGGCTGCACTCTCTCTCTTCAAGTATTTTCTTTCCAGATTTAGGAAATGAAGACATGTTCTCAGAAACCACGAGAGCCAGGCAGGAGGAACAGGTGTTTGAAAAATCTTAACGGGACACTTGAATTATCACCTTTGGGTCAGCATCTTTGAAACACATTATTAAGAAGGCTTTCCCCGACACTACTTCACACTGTCTTCCCAAATGTACAAGGGGGAAATCGCTGGCTTCTTTTCTCTCTGTAGGCTGGATATAGAAGCAAAGGGTTTTAATGGCAGCGAGAAGGGGCTGGGTGAGATAGTAGATGAGCTAACGGTTAACTAAAATGTGTAACTATCTTCCAAAAGATATCATGGTTATTAGAAATTTAATTACACATAATTTCCCAGATCATTCCTTCCTTTCTTATAATTCATTATGAGGTACAGTGTAACTAGGACCCAAGAATTCCCTTGTCTGTTTTTCCTCACAGCCTACAGCACCTCTTTAAGTCTTTGTCTTGGCCAGATTCACTCATCTATTTATTTATTTATTTAGACCCAGGGCTCTTTACTCACAGAACCTCTTACACACTGCTCTTTCTTCCTCAGTACACGTGCTTTAGCACCTTATTACAGGAGCATGTGAGTTGTATGAAATAGGCTACAGCTCTACCTCACTAGCTAATTGCTAAGGATAGTTTATCATGCCAAGCATAGCAAAGCTCTTTCAAAGAAACACAACACACTAAGCTTAGGCTCAGTGTACCGTGGCACCGAGGGGCCATGAAGAAGAGATTGCTGTCCGCAGTCTCCATGAGCCTAACATGTGTTTGCAACAGGGTTGCACTAGATGTAAGGGGCTTCTGGGAGAGGTGGTAAGCGTCTGGTGGCAGGTGGAGAAGGGGACATGGGCGGTCTCTCTGGAACATGTCTATTCTAGATTTGCAACCCACTGCGTGCAACACGACACTAGGCACACACAGTAGGTGCTCATGAAATGCATGCAGTTAAATCCATTAACAAAACAATGAAGTGATGAACTGGGAAAAGTGAAGAAAGATAAGACATCCCAATCTCTCATTAGCACAGCTTGTGGTCCAGCCTCAGTCTGCAGATGGTGAGCTCAGATTCAGCCTTCAGAGAGAACCACGAGCTCTGCCATGGTTCACACCCATGTGTCCATGAGTGTGGTGGACTGTGATGGCATACTGGGCCACAGCTCGGTGACACACATGTCCCTGAGTTCCATCTCAAGTGCTCCCAAAAGCAGCAAAAAAAAAAAAAAAAAAAAAAAAGCAGAAGTGGCAGTGGCTTAAGTGGGGGAGAGGGGAGTTATAGTACCCAAACAATGAAGAATGTATGAAGAATGTGGCAACCCCTTTGGGAAAGCTGGTCAGAACAGAGGCCACCTCCAGCTGAACGTCAGCCCCTGACTGCTTAGGGCTTCTAGAATGCCCTGTGGCTTGCTGCTAAGTGCCTCCAGGCAGGCCACCAGCAATGCTTAACTAGTTTCCTTTCATTCAAAGGATGGAAGGCTTGAGTTTCTGCCTCAGTCCCCTCAGGATGAGCCTGGGTCAATATTTGCCTTTCCTGATACGAATTTTCCCCTATTGAAGCTGAATTTCTCAGCCAGAGCTTAAGACCATTTTTTTTTTTTCTCCCGCAAGAAACTAAACCTGGAATTTGAAAATTGGCTTTCATCAAACTTTAATTCTACATCTTAAAACATTGATGGTCGAGGATGACAAGAATAAATGGTGTTTATTGAGTTCATAGTGACTGCAAGGCAGTATTCTGAGACCCAGCAGGAGGGCCTCGAGGACTGCCCAGGTCCACACCCAGGCTCTACCACGCGTTGGTGGGTTTGTACACAACTACCGCCCTTCAGCCACACTTCTCGACTGTAAGAATAAACCCCGCCAAAGGGTTGCATGTGTACAGTCATAGTTTACATTTTGTTCTCTGTCTGCCACTTAAACACAGCCCCGACAGAGCCTTCTCCTGAAGAACTTGCTATCTTGTTAAGGAGACAAGTTGGGAACATGCACAAAGTTAATTAGTAACAAAAGATTAAAATAGCAATTCCAGACAACAATGGGGAAGATGTCTCAAAACTGTATAAAATTAATTCTCCAAATGAGGGCTTTCCATGATAAGAACTCAAAGAAAGGAGAAATCATTTAAGGTAGGGGTAGGTTCTGAAGTAATTATCGCCCCCTCCTCCCCATCCCATACCTTCCATGTGGAGAGTCTGCTTTCTCCTGTGTCAGCCCAGATTATGTGGACACGGCCTTGGGGTCCTGTCGTTCCAGCTGGTCACATGTCCTAGCTGGGGACTTATCTTGCACCCAGCTAATCATAGATGCACTCAGTCCCCAGATCATAGACCACAGCTCCTCATTCCAATAACGAGGGCCAGATCTCTATTGGTTGCAAATCACATAAATACAACTTAATCCGCACATAATGGTCTATGCAACCCTTCAGCCTGGGTGATGACTTCTTCAGAACGTGTGACTCAGAACCCAGAGTGCCTGCCTCTTTGAACACTTAGGAGAAAGGCTCCTTTGGTTCCCAGGGAAGACAGTCCCATAGGATAGGAGCACAGATGTGACTTTTGTGATAATGTTTTATCAGGTTTACAGTTTCCATTAGTCAGAAGATGTGGATGAAATGGAAAATTACACACATATCGACTTGAGATTCACTGGGCATTGCTGAATTGAATTGTGTGTATTGTGTATGGTATGTATAGTGTTTCTAGTGTCTGGGTAGTGTGAATGGTATGAGGTGTCATGCACTGTCACATGATGTGACTGTGTAGGTAACAGGAGTCATGGGTAAAAGTGTTGACCTATGGCTTTCCTGAACACAAAATCTTCCTCTGGTTTACACCTTTACCATGGAAAGTCCCTGAGGAGTTTCCAGGATCATCCTGCCTGTTGCTCTGCAGATAGGCTGGCTTCCCTGGAACCCACCAGGACAGCCCTGTCTTCCTCCTTAGGGTATTAAAGGGTCTAGAGGCTTCTTATGTGTGTTGCTCCCCGAGAAAATCTCTCCTGCAAACCTTGTTGTGGCTCTTCCCTGGTTTGGAAATAATTTCTTACTCCAAAGGAATCTACCCATCCCTAGGGCCTTGGGAATTTGGGGATGTAGAATTAGACCAGACCTTGTGGAAGGCTTGTGAGCATGAGCTGTCTGTGAGAGTTAATGAAAGCTGCTTTGTAAGCAGCAACCTGGCCCAAAGCTCTGACCAATAGGTGGCCCATACAGTCCTTGAAGCCATCTGATATGCTCATCACAGCATCACCCTTCTCTTGCTTCCTCTGACCTGTGTGGGTAAAAAGGAGCCCATCACTTCCTTCTGGGGGAGCTTTCCTCCCCATGGTGTTCCAAGTGACATAGACTCTCTAGGAAGTACAAATACATACCTCCTCCTAGAGGAGACAAGAGGATGGACTGGTGTGACCTGCCATTCCAACACTCTGGAATCAGCTGTTTCCCGGACCTCACTACGATGCCCTGTGGGAGAAAGCTTCCTAGGAGAGCTAAGTAAAGCTCCCCTTGAGGTGAACCCATGAGGTTGTTTCCAGAGGCTGTTAGATCATGAGGGTTCTGGACCAAGAAATGGCTTAATCTGCTGATGACTTCATAATATGACAGCGTTATTGAGAACTAGGGAAGGAGATGGCAAGGCCTGGCTAGAGAAAGTAGGTCACTAGAGGTCAGTATGGCCTTGGGTACTATGTCTTGGCCTGGGGCCTCTTCTTGTGTTTGCTTTTTCTTCCTTACTAGCTATGGCAGTATGAACCATTCTGCCCCTCCAGTCATTGACTCATGGCAGACTGACACCTCGGAAACCAAGGACCACAATTAAAATGCCCCCATTTCAACTTGTTCTGTCAGATGTATTTGTCACCTGTACACAAAAATCGCTTGTCCAGTAGGCACAGAGCACCCAGGACTCCGTGACTAGCCAGGTAGCCTGCAGTCTGTTAAGGGAGGCATCCTTGTAGATCAGAAAACAGGATGCAGCATGACGAGAGGAGCAGGTGATGAGAACCCAAGGCTGAGCTCTTCAGAGGCCACCAGGAAGACTCAGAGGAAAGTCCAGCAGGTTACCATGGGCCCTGCATCAGAAACCCATCAGTTTGAACTTCTGTTGGTGCTGCCTTCTTCTCCCCAAAGACATTCTGTCTACCATCAGGAATGCCAGCGGAGTCTGTCCCATCCAAGTCCCAAACCCAGGCTGGGCTGTTACAGAGAGGCTTACAGACCCTAGCTGCATTTAGCATCTGGGCTTCAGATCCCTTTCATGTCAAAACCACCTTCTGCACTGAGGTTTGTTTGTTTTTAATATAATGGCATAACCAAAAGCTTGCCCATGCCCTATGACCCTCTTCCCACAGCACCCTACATTCATCTTCTCCTAGCTCTTGGTACCCCACTAGGGTGTGGGGTCCCACACAGTACCAGAATGGACCAGTCCATTCTGTACCAGATCTCCAGCTCCCAGAATAGAGCCCTGCAGGCCGAAGTGAATACGCAGAGAAAGGATGGGGCAGACACCTGCGAGCTGTTCAAAGGACTGGAGCAGGAGACACCACCCTCCTGCTCTGAGGCCACATGAACTGTTCTGTTAAGACTCTATTCTCAAGGCACTGCCATGTTCTTCCATAGCTTAAAGCAACAGCACACTCAGGCGTGCTTCTGGCTAGAGGGCAGAGAAGGATGCGAAGGACACATTGCAACTAGGGAACGTAGGCCCATGGGTAAGCTTCTAACCAACCTCTGGGTCTCAGTCAGGAGCAAGCCTAAAATGTTCCACAGATGTGACAAAAGCCAGCTGAGGGGGCGAATAACAAATATGTTCTAAAGGACATGGGGATAGCCATTTTGGGTGTCCACTGAGGACATAGTCACTGCTACTCAGTTTCATTCTCTGACCCCAGCCTTCCTGCTCACCATGGCTCACAGTCAGTCACATGGGGCTATCTGGGAGCTGGTTGCAATGACTGTTCTCAGGCTCTGCCCCCGATGGACCCAAGTGAGCCTGTATTTTAAAGGGATTGGGCATGGAACTGGGTACACACCAGCATCAGAGGGGCAGTGCCCTGCCGTGCCTCGTGCTGAGGTTGATGCAAGCCGAGGTCTACTTGCCTGACCAAGTGTGTCTGTTCAGGACAGTGGGGCCACAGGCTATCGCAGGCTGCTGTGGGGGAGCCCTGTTCACAGCCACTGAAGGGTTCCTTTGGCTACCCTCTACACCCTGCTTGTGGGAACTGATAAACTATGCCACCGTCGTGGAATGATCTTCATGGTGAGTTAGTGCCCTGCTGTCATGGCTCTAGTTCGAAGGATGTTCCTGATTAAGGAAAAATGACAAGGTCCCAACTTGTCTTTGGCTCCGGCATTGCCACAGAATGGAAGGCAGAGCTGGCTGGAGGGTGTTGAGATGAGGCCAGGACCTTGGGTTTCTGTCTGTTCTTCCCTTTCTCTGATACATATATATATATATATATATATATATATATATATATATATATATATATATCAGAGCAACAGAGTCAGGGAATAAAGAAGTCACATGTAGCTGCGGTGCTATTGCCACTCGTCACGCAGATTGTGCCCTTGCACTTGTCAGGGTCTCTTCACCCAGGCTGAGTTTAGAATCAACTCTTCTGCACTGTGATATCCAGCCTTGTACGCTTCTGGGAATAAAGAGGTCACCATGTGTCCGGATAGCTACCCCCTCTCCCTATGCCATGAGCTCTAAGGGATGGTTTGGTCATTTCCTCCGATCTAATTCAAAGACACATATCGTAGGGAGACACGTCTTGCACCCGTGTGTGTCAGGGAGGTGTCTCCCTACTATATGCTATTGAATAAACTCACAGGCTCCCTGGCAGCAAATGTTTTCATCTGGAGAGGCAGGGGTCAGGGCATAAATGCAGGCAGGTCTACATACAGAAAGCAGGGTGCAGTGAGGTGGAAGTGGCTGTGGTGGAGGAATGCAGGAGTGGGCATAAGTGAGGAAAAGCGAGAGAGAGGATTACATCAGGAGATCAGTCCACTCAGAATAACGGGATTGACGTGGCTTGGGACTTTTCCCCAAACCTGTCGTTCGTAACTCCTAACAGCTTCATACTTCATATTTCCCCAGCAGAGAAGGGGCAGCATAGAATAGATAGTGAGGAGTAGGATGTGTTTGTGGCAGGGGAGTGTCCACCTGTACTGGGTTTAGGTCTCAAATTGGAGTGACAAGAAGAATTACTAAAATCCATGTGCATCGCGCGCCCCCTTGTGTCTTACAAGAGACATTGCAGCTCTGCAAGAATTACTGGGCTGAGGAATCTTGCAGGTGATTCAAGGGTGCCTGCGCTGGCTGAACAAGGTACAAGAGCCCCCAAAATGAGCACTGAGAGCCCAGAGGTGCGACCCAAATCTTTGTACCGACAATCTATGAGGACTTGATTTTTTATTCCTTGTCTAGGTTCGGACTGGCGTCTAAACCACATTTCTTTCCGTATCAGTGGTTCCACACTAGGGCTTGCTCACCCTTTCACTGTTCTGATTGCTTCTGTTTGTTTGCATGCTGACAGCTGTGTGTAGGCCATGTGCTCTTCCCTGTGTGCGCCTGATGCTAACACTGTGCTGCTGTCTACTTGTTTTAACTTAGGTAAGTGATGCTGTGGTGGAGAACTCACTGTTCCCGCATCTCCCACGCAGCACCACATTTCAATGCATCCCCGCTTCTCTGTGCCGAGTTCCTTATGTCCGGTGACTCCTGTGCTCTGTGTCTTTGCATCTGTTCCCCCTGGTTAGATTCCCCATGTACCACCACTGTTATATTTACCTTTCCCTCCAGCAACCTCAATCCCAGCAAATATCCCGGCAAGAGACTGTGTGGTGTTTAGGGTAGCTTGGGGCTGAAAAGTCTCCCAAAGGACAAATGCTAGGTCACAGGAATTAGTTGAGTTAACCTAACTCAAGCCGCTCAACAATCATGTCTTTCACAGTTATTCCCGTTGTTCCCATGTCCCTTCTCCTCCATACCCCCCCATCCCTGCCACTGTACATTACCCTGCCTTCCCATTTCTAAGCCTATTATATATAAAATGACTCAGTCTCATACTCACCTGCTCACCAACAACCTGAGACTCCCTTCCTGTATTCCAGTGGCATCTGAGTTTCATTTTTAAATCCCATGTTCATTGCATTTGCCCATAACCCATCATCTTTTTGTTTTGTTTTGTTGATGTGAAGATTGTCTTAGTAGAATAAGTATTAATTCTATGGTGCTTTCAGATATTACAATTATTTTTGTGCAGTCCAATACGAAAAATATTTCCTCTTCTGGACAGAAATCTTCCACTCTATCACACTTATTCATAGTTTCCTTCGTGCATTTAGCTTTTGAAACCATGTATAGAAATTCAAGCGAGTTTCCCCTCTCCCCTAGCTCATCCTCTGGCATTTCCCTTCCTGCAGTCCTGTCCTTAGTCACAGGGCATCCGGCTTTCAATCAACACCGGGCTGGGATCTGGTGCTGTCTTACCTTGGTCTCTGATTGATTTCTGCTCTCATTTAAACAAATTGCCATACTGAACCTGTGGGAGAAACAGGTTCAACTACAACTCAAGTACAAAGGTTGGACGGATCAGGTCCGTGGCTGGAGCAGGTTGATGGACCCAGAGTACGACCTCAGAGTTTCCAGACCAGGTAGAGTTCTCTCTCCAGGGAGCCGTAAGTCTGATGGAGATTGTTTCTGACTCACAAGAACCAATGATTACTGCCCTCGCTGGATTCCTTGAAAGACAAGGTTTCGCCCACCTGTTACAGGCAGCTTGGATAAAGAACAGCAAAATGAATCACATGTGTCACCACATGCCCATTGCCAGCCATTGCTGCCCTGTCACAAAGGACTTTCCCATTGTAGCTTTAGAAATATGATACCAGAAGAGCTGGTCAGAAGTGCCTATTAGCTGTATCTCAGATTCGCCTGCATGGAGGGAAAGATCTGGGTGGAAAAAAATATCAAAATGGAGAGTGGAATTGGGTGTATGTGTTTGCCCACTGCTCACCAGCTTAGTCCTCAGCTCTCTGTGGATTACTTCTTTCCGCTGAGCTCCAGTATCTTCCTGAACGATGGGAGTGAACATCTGTGTTGATGATGACATAACATCTGTGTTGATGATGACTTATACCCCAGGTGATCTATTTATCTATTTGCCTACTTATGGAGAGAGAGAGAGAGAGAGAGAGAGAGAGAGAGAGAGAGAGAGAGAGAGAGAGAGAGAATATTATGTGTGTATGAGTGTGTGTATCCACATGTGCATACCAAAACTGAGGCCAGCCTGGTCTACAAAGTGAGTTCCAGGACAGCCAGGGCTATACAGAGAAACCCTGTCTTGAAAAACAATAACAAAACAAAACAAAAATTTCCAATGCTGGTTCTTTTTCTACCACTAGTGTGCATTGTGGGTGGGGTGGGAGTTCCTGGAAATCATCAAGCCATCTCATTGGCCCTCATTGGAGATAGGAGTTTTATGCAGGATCTCATCTAAGCATTGGAACATAACCATTACCTGTCTGTATTATGACATGAGCCAAATCAAGTCCAAAATGTTGCTGGCATTCCTATGACATATGGACACTTCTGACCAAAGTTTGGACAGTTTTACATACCATGTCTCAAGGATCTAATTTTAAATGACAGTACGGAAGTAGGGGTGTTCTCCCTTGCAGAGATAAATGAAGAGTCAGGATGAGTTAAGGCGAAATAGGTCTCTCTTCAGCACAGGAAGTGAAGAAATAGCTGCCATTGCTGGGGACAGTTCTCATTTCCTGAAACCCACAAGTTTAGATAGAAATAGTTTTGGAGTCGAGCAGGGTAGAGGAAGTTATTTGGAATTGTAAATATAGCTAGAAACAGTCAATTTATTTGCCAAACACATACCTGTTAAAACTGTAAAGTATCGCTGCAAAACATTAAGCCAATAAAGTAAGTATAAAATAATAAATATTAGACATGGGCATTGGGCTATCCACAGACAGTCTGGTTTCCAGTCAAGTTGAGAGCTGAACCCTGGGACCCAGTGGTGATAATTCACCTACATGGGATGGAAGGAGTTCCCTCATATCTCCTGGAACTTAGGCTCCTGTTGAAGTTACCACCCCCTGCCCCCACAGCCCCCACAGGAGAAGCATGGCTTTTAGTCACGTAGGCAATGTCCCAAGCTTCTGACCTTCAGGCTAAACCCCTCCCCAGTTACCTAGCAACAGAAAAGATAACAGCATACCATAGAAAGGGCTGTTTGGCCCCTCCTTGCTATCTTGTTCTTACTCCCCTTACTCTCCTCTATTCTCACTCTCTTCCTCTCACCCTCTTTCTTACTCTCTAGCCTTTCTTCTCTCTCTCCTTTTCCCCTTCTCTCCTCTTGGCCATGGCTGGTCTCTCTCTCTCTTCTACCTTCTCACTTTCCCCCAGCCTTTCTCTAATAAAGCTCTAAAACCATAGACTATTGTCTCTGTTCATCAAGGCCCGCTGAGCTTACTCTCACCTGTGTGGGAACCTCTCTCCCTCAGCCTTCTATCCCATAAGCCCGGGGCTACAGGGTGTCGCCCCAGGGACCTGGTCAGGGGCTGCCCTGTCCACCCCCCGGGTAGAGTGGGGTCAATGGCTTAGATGCCCGCCTGAGGCTGAGTGGAAAGCATCTGGCAGCCCTCCCGTGTCCACCTGCTCAGAGCATAAGAGGAACTCTGGCGTGGGCTCAGAGCATAAGAGGAACTCTGGCCGGACGTGGACTATCCTCCTTTTCCCCTCCTTCCCTCGCTCCCCTTTTAGTTCCCACATTAGAGTACCTGTCGATATCAAAAAGAATAAATGTACACAGGTTTTAGATATGTTTAGACATTCAAGGAAGAGGTTGTGGGAAAATATTTCTAAACTGCTTTTTAAGGCTGGTATTGGTGTCCACGGGATAGGCAAAGACTCTGGATCATGCGTTTGCTATCTGATACTCATCAATTCCTTCAAAGATCTGAACTAGATTGATAATTACTGCACATCTGAGATTCTGCTGTCCGCTGAGAGCACTGGCTTCCTCTCTGGTTCCCACATAGACATAAGCATTGCCCAGATCTCAGTGACATTGCCAGACTCTCCAAACCCTGACCACCGAAACCAGAGGCTTTCGAATGCAAGATACCCAGAGACCTGAGAACTGAAAGGATCCAGTTGTTCTGCTCCAGATTAAGTGGTCAGAGCTCTGCAGACAGACGGACCATGGTTTTGCTTGCCTAAGCTTTCTGCAGATCCCAATGGTGAGAGGGGCCACTTTCAGCTGTGTGTATGCAGGGGCACCCTACTTCTGAGCAGAACATTCCCCAGCAACAATAGCCCTGTCTCCCTGTGATCTCTGGAAATGGGTTCTTCATACAGAGCGGTGTGCAAAAAATACAGGGCTTTCCTGGCCTCCTGACTCCCTCATGTGAAAGACTGTAGTGGAGAGAGAACGCTGGGACCCAGTGTCACTTTTCTCCCTTCATCTTTGGAGAGAAGTGGCCGCATGTGACCTAGTAATGAAAGGCTGTGAGCACACAGCACATTGCCAAACCAATCGCAACACTGTCATCGAAATATTGATCCTGCTGTCACCCTCGATATCTGTCAGTGCCAATATCTTGCGCACTTGCAGCTTCTTTAAAAAAGAACGAGCCAGGGAGAAGGGACAGCAAGGGGACGCGTGCTCTATGCACTGCCGGGTCTGGGACAGACTGTTGATGGGGGAGGGGTACTTGAGACATAAACACCTAATCCACTCTTACTTTCTTGCTGTCAGCTCGATATTCTCCTGTCTTGAAGTCTGTGTGGAAGGTATCGATACAAGCTGGGAGGCAAGGGGGTCAGGGCTGAAGGGGAGTGTACGGAGTCTGGGTTTCAGTGCTGAGCAGGGTTCTCCAAAGCTCTACCTTATTACATCCTTTCCATGACGCCAGTGTTCAAGTGCCTCAGAAGCTTGCGTAGAATGGGCTTTGGTGAGAACTCGTGGCTGTGAAGAGGGTATGCTTATGGCTCCTAACCATTGTCATTTTTGCAAGATTGAATGCATCAGAGGTGTTGCAGCAGGAGCATGCTCAGTCTGAGCTGATTTCTCCACCAGAGAGCCTGTGGTCCACTGCTTTTGGCTGGAGCATGCTCAGTCTGAGCTGATTTCTCCACCAGAGAGCCCGTGGCCCGCTGCTTTGGCTGGAGGTTGACCTTTCCTCACTATCTCCATGTGGTGGTTAATCTCAGTGGTCAACTTGATGAACTTGACGACAGTTGCCAATGGTGGGCCTCCGGGCATGCTTGTGGGGAGATGATTTTGGTTTAGTTAACTGAGGTGGGAAGATACTCCCACTGTGAGTGGCTTCATTCCCTGCGCTGGAGAGTTTCTTTGGTCTGAAGAGGGGGAAGTAAGGTGAGCATATCCATTCGTCATCCTCAGCTTCCTGACTGTGCATGTGAGGTGACCACATCCCTGAGCTGCCTAATGTTCTACCATGATGGACTCTACCTGAAACTGTGAGCCAAAATGAACTCATTCTTCCTTAAGCTGTTCTCCTCGGGGTATTTTATCACAGGAGTAACTAAGACACGAGGTCCCCTGCTTCTTCCTGTGGGCTGGACTGATGTTCCTCACATCTAGCCTGACAAGTTTGTATACACACTAGCTGGCTGAGAAGGAAGCTTTCTTCCCTTCAGCAAGAGAACCTGAATCCACAGCATATATTTTGTAATGACCAACTCAAAAAAAAAAAAAAAAAAATCCGTAGATTTATCGAAACTCTACATCTGTTAGCATCTAATGTTGAGTGTGGCCCTCATTCCACCAGTGCCAGAATAATAGACTAAAGGATATTGTAGGCCTTGGCTCCCAGCTCATATACAATGTACTAGTCTCAGATATGACATCTGAGACCAGATGTCAGGGAATTGAAGCTGCTCCTTTTACCTGGTGGTCTAAGAAAAATGAGAAATTATCATCTGAAGTGAGGTCTAGAAAGATATAGCTGTTTTAAGCAGATTTGCATATTGAGAGGAGGAAAATGTGGATTGACTCATTTTGAATGGCCCCAAGGGCTTGCTAAAGACTGAGCAATCTATCTTGGCAAGTAATGAATGAGATTCCGGTTACTGAAGTCATTCATGTAGAGACTAGGTGGCATGGGATGGGTGATGGGTTTATATTTAAGAATATGCATTTGGAATAAGTCAAGCTGGTTGTCGATCCAGGCTGTGCTGCTTAGCAGATGGGAGGCACTGGGTCTCTCTTCTAATCCTGATTCCCTATTCACAAAATCAGCCGACGCTTGACCACTTTTCGTTTAGAAGAAGTCGTGTGTTTTCAAGGGAGTCCTACCTAGAAAGTCTCCCACACACAGCTCATCTGCACCAGCCAAGAGCGACTTGTTCATCGTGGCTTATCATGCACAATGTTGAGAGTTAGGTTGTCAAGATCTGCGCATTGCTTATGCCCCAAACAATGTGATGACCTTGTATTGCAAGTTATTAGGTGGCAAATGCTGATCTGCATGCTGGGGACATAGGACCCAAATATGCTGACCCAGGCTTGCCTCTGGGGAGCTTACAGTCCATATTCAGTGGAAAGTGGGTAGATTTGAGAGTAAGTATAAAGACTTCAGTTCCCATGATGAGCAGGAGTGCTTGGCACCCCTTCATCTCTTCCCTTTCTTGTGATGTCTTGGCATTGGCTGTTGGCATTTTACTAAAGAAGCTACTTAACTTTTTTCTACTTTGGCCTCTGTCTTCTTCAAAATTCCATCCTGTCCAGTGCCTGAAATTATGTCACATCCCAACAAAGCTGTAGTGATGAGACTCTTACAGGTCCACACCCAGCATCTCACCTGGGCAACCAGGGACTTGAGAGATAGCAACAGAAAAGACAGTTCAGACAGCAACCTGAACCTAAAACCGTTGTCCCACCAGGACAGGTGGAAGAAAGCATAGACCTTGGAGAAGGAAATCTCCCTTCTCCAGCCCTTGGGTGAGTGCATTTTCCAGGCTTCCTTTGATTCTGCAGTTTTAAGCCTTACCTGACTCTCAGCTTCCACATGCTAAATAAGTGAAGACTGGATTTTCGACTCCATTCCAAGTGTTGTCTTTTACAGTCACCCATGCATGTCATCCAGAGTCATTTCAACTGAAGTACATTTTCACATTGACTCTTTCCTCGGCCTCTGGAGTCCAGGCTGACACCCAGGTCTGGGGGCTCTCTCAGAACCTTGATTTTTAAAGTCACCATTCGGAGCCTAGAACCCCCAGCAATTTTGTGATGATCCAGAGCCACTGCAGATATTGGTCCCCAGTTACTGTAGGGCACATTTCTCTGTCCCACTGTTCTTCTTCAAATTCATAGCCTCTATTGTATATATATATGCCTCTTCCCTGGGGAGCTCTATCTCTCTTACTCAAGAGATGGTTCAATCATTAAAAGGTCGCCTCACACCCTGAAACATAAGCATGAAAGTTTTTAAAAGTGATCTAAGACTTAGTGAGCATTCATTAGTTTATATTTTATCATTGTTCCATATGAAAATTAATCTTTTCTACGTATTTTACAGTCACTTCCTTCTGTGTACACACTCGCTTTTCTGTGTTGCTTAGGTTGCTTAAATAACTGCTATATAATATATCAGACATATTGATTTATTTATAAATGTGTGTGTGTCTGTCTCTATGTGTGTGTCTGTCTGTATGTCTGTCTGTCAGTCTGTGAAGTCCAGCACTAGTTTCCTTGAAGCACACTGAAGCATTTGACTCTCCCACGGCCTCTCCCTTCCTATGACTGGGTGGGGCAAAGCCAGCATTTCTGGTGAGGTATCTGCCTCACCCAGCTCCTGGCACACAACCTGCCTAGAGTTCTGTTTTGGAGATGAAGCACATCTGGGTGTGTTTTTAAATGTACCCCCATTTGACCCTTTAAGGATGTTCTGAATTGCTGAAGGTTTGTCCTTTGCTTTTCCAGGCGCTCTCACTCAGTATGCAGACAGTGGCTTGAGTATGGTCTCCCCGTCTCCCCTGGTCCTGAAGAGGCTCGCATGCTTTGGCAGCAACATCCCTAATGCAATTTCCATTCCGTGCTTTCAGATGTCTGCCCTGACCACCCAGCCAGCATGAGTCCAGGCAATGGGAGCTAATTATAACATTAACTAAGACAAAACATAATTATAAAGGAGGCTATTGATAAACAACACAAATTTATGCATTCCCCAAACAGCCCCATGTTAACTCAAGCAAGCATCCCCTTTAGACCGTCACCTCACCACCATTTCTGTCCATAGTGCCTGACCACAGTGTTTCAGTGCCTGAGAGTGGAGAGTTCGAAGACACACTCCCTTGGTCCTCAGGCAGGAGAACTGCCTGCCACTCAGGTTTCTGGTCACTCATGTCCCCAACTGAAGACTGGCATCCACTTCCTTCCTAGAGAAGCTGGTGGAGGAACCAGAACCTTGAACCCAAAGGGAAAGAATCTACCAAGTGGCAGAACTGGCCCAAAGGGGGGGAAGGGGAGGGACAGGAGCTTTGACAGAACAGGGACAATCAGTGAAGCAGAGAAAATTGACATTGGAAGTTGTCTATTTGAAAGACAGGACAGCCTTTGCTTGCTACAGAGCTAATTATTATGCAAATTTATGCTAATAAACTCTGCCTTGAACGTTGTGGAGAAGCTGCCTTTTCCCGTTAACATAGCTGTAATGAGAGGTAAATTTGTAATGCAGATGCCCGAAGTAATAGATCCTAAATCATTTTATGGTGTAAGGGGCTCTCTCACTCCATCCAGCACAATGTCAATTTAAATTAGGTTTTGCTTTACATATTTATTGAGACTTTATTTATTGTTAATACTTACTAAGGACACAAACTAACTACTAGCTCCCACTACTTGTTAGAAGTGGAACTTAATCAGAGTCCCGGTTGGCCCTCACTGGTCTGGAAGACTCTAGGGAGCCTTTTTCGTTCCCTCAGCTACCACCACAGTACCACAGTGGAGGGACTGGCTTTGTCCATGAATCTGCCCCTTCCTCAGAGCTTCCTGTCACCTTAGCCTCCACCACCACGGAATATGTCTACACAAGAAGATCCCTACAAGGTGTTTGTGAGAATTAATTATATTGGTCACCTCTTCCTCAGTGTCATTTTATCTAGACTTCCAGAGGACTGGATGCTGCCTACAACTGGGGTGAGACTGTTGGTCTTCCGTGGAAGTATGCAAACCCACTGTGTTGTGCAGTGTTGGGGCTCTCACACATAGCCTCATGTCCCATTCCCAGAGCTAGCTTCCTACGTGGGTACAGCCTCAAATTCACATACCCGGGAACACATCCAGACTCTAGTTCTGGGTATGTGATTCCAAGTGTCTCACGCATGGGAGGGGATGGAGTTTGAGCTGGGAGAGTTTCTTTGAAGCAACTATGGGCCACCTTGATTTTACACCAAGGTCTGTCACTGTCTTAGTTAGGGTTTCTATTGCTAGGAAGAGACAACATGACCACAGCAACTCTTATAAAGGGTAACGTTTAATTGGGGCTTGCTTATGCTCAGCAGTCCATCACTGTTGTGGCAAGAGGCACGGCAGTAGGTAGACAGATGCAATGCTGGAGGGAGTTCTGCATCAGTATTGGCAGGCAGCAGGAAGACAGAGACACAGGGCCTGGCTTAAGCATCTGAAATCTCAAAGCCCATTCCCAGTGACACACTTCTTCCAACAAGGCCATACCTACTCCAGGAAGGCCACACCTACTTCAACAAGTCCATACCTTCTAATGGTGCTATTTCCTGGTAACCAAGCATTCAAGTCTGAGTCTTTGGGGGGCTCTTTTTTTTTTTAAAGCCACTCCAGTGACTGCTCAGAATATGCATGTTTCCTGCTTTGAGTCACACAGAGGAAAGCATCTTCGTTGGGAGTTCCCATCTCCCTGAGAGTTAATTTTGTTTTGTTTTGATGTTTTAATTCCTATTTTGTGATGGTAAAACTGAGGCTTTGTGGTTTTCAAATAGTGTGTCCAAAGTTAATCTACTTATTCAGCATCTTTTGTAAAAGCCAAATATACACTTTGGAGTTCCTAAACTCAGTGTTTCTTCTTGGCTAGCTCAGTAAACTTCACTTTTCACTTCTATAATTTCAGGTGTTGGATATGATAAATTCAAACACCATTTCAATCATCTAGCACCAGATGCTAGTCTCTGTCCATGTAGACAGTCGTCCCTTGCTTTGGTGGGTCTCCTTGTACATTTCCTGTGAACTAAACTTTAATTTGTTATTTATTTAGGGAAAAGAGTCTTGATGGATGGATGTGACTTCCCTCTTTATTTACTTACGTATTTCTTCTAGGTTATACAGTCTCAGGATTGCTGTGTACCACAGAACCATTAAAAAAGGGGGAGTCTGTAAAGAATTTGGGCAGCTAATCTAATGTAATGAGATGTCAACCAGATGTGCTAATTCATGTATACAGATATTCTAGGGGATTCCAAAATGTCTGCGGCTAAAATGTATCGCTACATGTCAGCTACCTAGATTTTTCTTATTAGCATAATTCCTCTGAGTCAAGTGATCCTGACAGGCACTTCTGTGATCCTGTAAATTCACCCTGCATAGGGTGACACATAAACTTTACATCAGGTTACTTGACTAGCAAGTGTTGGACAGATACCAGTACCTACATAGCAAATCACTAAGAGAACAGAACCCTGAAATTTTGATGAAAGATTGCACTGCAAAAATTAAAGTGGTGTTTACTCAGAAGACAGATAAAGAGTGGCTTCTTCTGTTACCCCGTGCCAGAGACCAAGCTTGCTTCTGGTGTGTGTCTCCTCTACATGAGTGGGATTCTACCTCACAGGGAAGAAATAGTTCCAGAACAACTAAGAACCCCTATTAATTCCTCACCTTAAACAAAATCAGGAGAGCTAGAGTCTGGCTCAGTGGCTTAGAGTACACACTGCTCTTGCAGAAAACCTGCGTTTGATTCCCAGCCCTGACCCTGCTGTCAGCAACCTCCTGGAACTCCCGTTGCAGGGAATTGACTTTCTCTGGTTTCCAAGTTTTCTCTCTCTCTCTCTCTCTCTCTCTCTCTCTCTCTCTCTCTCTCATTGTTTCTCTAACATTGTTGGTGAGACTATTAAAACATAGGGAAGAGAACTCACATCTCCAGAATTCCTCCTTCAAACATAATTTTCCTCCCATCTCTGTATATATCACAAGGCAGGCTTGTAGACACACAACGTTTGTGTATCCCCCCACGGGAAAGCCTAGTTTGCCAGGCAAGATGACCACACTTTCCCAAGGGATTGCGCATCCCTGTGTCAGAATCAAGGATGACTTTCTTGTTCTTAAGGGACAAGGACACTACAAAGGATTAATAAGATAGGAGGGGAGGCTTCAAGGCATAAGTCCTTGTACCTGGCCCCTGGGCCAAGCTGTACTTTGGACATAGAAAGGTGAATTCACAACAGATACGAATCACTTTACTATTTTTGTATCTTAGTGGGTGACCTGGTGAAATGAGGAATCAGATTAGCACATATCGATGCCTCTCTCCTACCTACAGGCTTGTTCCCCTGGGAAAGATGTTGAAATTCTGCCATCCTTTTGTCCCTCAGTAATTCCAGGCTTGCTTATGAAAGAGACAGGAGGCTATACTGGATACTTTCAGAGCCTCTTTCAGATCCCTGGCTTTGAATGGGCAGAGAATATTTGCGCTATCTGGGCACTGGCTATGGGTTAAAGTCCCAGTTTCTGAACAGGTTACGGGATCGGTTTACTTGCCCCAGGGAACAGCCAAGGATATGATGGAGAACTGAGATCCCCATCAGGGGATCCTGATTCTGTTCTCATTCACCACGGCCAGAATCTCTCTGGCGGTCGTACAGTGGACACGGGAGACAGGGCTCTGAGGCAGCTGAGGTGTCACAGCCTTTGTGCCTCTTGTGTTTCTTCTGCCTGAAGGAAAAAGAACTTCCCTTCAAGCAGCACATGCTCTGTTTGGAGCGAGGGAATATAATCAGAGGGAAAAAAAAAATAAAAAGAATGAGCAAGGCAGGCAGACTTCCAAGAGACAAGTGAACAGTTGCTGCAGGAGGAGGGCCCGGGGATGCTTTGTCTGTGATGGGGAGGGATGAGGCTGGGTGGGGATGGAGACACACCCTTCACATGCTCATGGGACTTGATAGGCTGAGAAGGCCGAGTCAACCCCTACAAAGCCACCACATCCTATCCAGTGATCTGCCTGAAGCCTTCTGTGCGTGCAGAAGGACACTTAGTGGGAGCGCGTGGACCAGGACCGCAGAAACCTGTCTGGGGAGACTGTAGGCAGGTGTGAGTCTGTCATAGAGCACACAGCCTTATGTGGGGGTTATCACTTGCAAACAAGAGAGCCGGGTTCAACTTCGGTAGCAGGGGGAAGAATCAGAAGTTGAGAAAACCCCAGCAGCCTGGAGAGTTCTGCGTACTCACAGGATTCTACACGTAGGTAGAAAATTCTAATCCCATAGGATGATTAGATATAATGTGTAAGTTAGCTCCTGGATGTGTGTCTAAGGCATGTAGGAAACATAAATAAATGTTGTGCATAGACTTGGGTTCTGTCCTGAGAATGCCTCTTCATGTAGATGCAGATATTCTGGATTAATCTTTCAAAACCCTGAAATCCGCAACACTTTGATGCTCAAACACCACAGAGGAGTGACCCTCAGCTTGCCGTGCTCCATCTGCCCAGGAGAGGGAACATGTATGCAGCCACTGCGTACAGCCCTTGGCCACCCTCAACTGGGGACAGTGTCTTGTAGATGACCCACCTTGCAAGGATCGGTGGGATTCAGATCTCCCGAGGGACCCAAGCAAGGGTTCATTTATAGAGATGGTAGCAATGTGCTTCCTCCCTAAAGCTCTGGTCCCTTCCCACTGGGTTGGCCTGGTGGGCTTCTGACTGGAATTTAGAAGCACCATCCCTAGGTTTGCTCAGTTCCATGGGACTCAATCCAGACCTGCCCCAGGCTCTTCCAAGAGTCGAATTTTGAAACTATGCAGTCCCACCCTCCCATAGCAAACACATTTTTACCTGCTCAGCTCCAGCAAGAACGTGGGGTCGCCAGCTCTCAAGTAGCAGACTTAAGTATTTTCTCTGCTCTGTCTCTCCAGGTGATGTTGCAAGGTTCCTTTCAATGGCTCTTATGCAGGGATCTTTCACCATTAACACAGTCTCCCCTGACCCCTGATGAACACCCACCCCCTATTCTTTACTTACATTGTCCTTGTTCTTTTCCAAGTAATTTTGTTGCCCATATATGCTTCTTAGTGACTGTTTTATCCTCGTGGCCATAATATAAAGCTCACCGTAGAAATCTGGGTCTGTTTTGTTCAGAGTCACATTGTCAGTACATAGTAGCCTTCTAAGAAATGAGTGAACCCCTAAGAGTGAATGAATAGAGCCTGGCTTACACAGTCTACTGACTCCACACCAAACAATGCAGCTACAAAGCCTGCAGAGAAAAACTTCAGCTTGCCCTTCTAGGCATCTCTCTCAAATTACTTTTCCCAAGTGCTTCAAAGTCCTGTTCCTTTTTTCCTCCCTATAAGAAGCATTTATGGGAAGAGTTCAGGAAAGGGTCTCGGGTACTATGCCCGTGGCATGGCATACAGACTCTCCCCCTCCCACGGGCAGTCTAGGGTGTAGAGAGGCTATTTCAGGGCCATGGCCTTTCAGTAACAGGTCTCTGAGACACAGCATTTCGTAAGATCTAGCCCAGAGTGGCTTCACATCAGCGGCTGCCTTCTTGGTCTATCACCACAAGACAGCTCTTGGCATAGCTCTAAGGAACAGAGGGAGAATGCCTTGTAGGAAGGAAGGGCCCACCAACACTGTGTTCTGAGTTGTTTTGCTACTAGACTGTGACATCCCATGATCACTGTGAAAGAACCCACTTCCACCAGGAAGCTGAGAGGGAAGGGTGAATTACAGTACCAAAGAGTAGCCACCAGATGGTGCCAAATCTCCAGGAATGAGCTAAGAAATGAAGCAGGCAATGCATCTTTTTCTGCAGTTTAGAGGCCTCCCATCCCTGACTGCTTTTCTGCCCTTTCAACTATACAGCCCAGCAGAGCAAGCCAGTGCCTTGTCCCCACTCTCCACCTGCCTTCCCTCCACTCTTTAATGAAACCAGGACTATTTGCTTCTTTGTGTTTTGTTCCTCACAGCAAGTCCCAAATGAGGTGCCTCTATCTTTCAGCCCTTGCCCTGACTGACATGTTCAAGCCATCAAAGCCTTTTTACAGCTTGTCTGATAAAAACATCTAGGAAATTCTTCTCAATGCAGGAACTGCCTTGGAGATATGTTCTATATTAATAGATAGAAAACACTGGGCCAGTGGTGGTAGTAGTGGTGGGGGGGTGGTTTCAGGGGTGGTAGTGGTGGTGGTGATGGAGGAGGAAGAGGAGAAGGAGGAGGAGGAGGAGG
>NC_034599.1:23276108-23280601 GCF_900095145.1 Mus pahari
GGAGGAGGAGGAGGAGGAGGAGGAGGAGGAGGAGGGGGAAGTGGTGACTGAGAAAGAGACATCAGGAAAATAAGAGCCACAGACACCACTGACTGCCTGACAACTTGTGTTTTCCTACAGAGGTGTCCCACAGGGCAGACAACATCAACACTGTGAGAGTCCTGCCGGCCCCATGAGACCCAGCTTTACAAGGCCTTTTGTACATGTTCTGTGGCCTTTCTCCTTTCTGACACAATGTGAATTTGTCCAGTATTCTTGGTTTGAGGAAGGGAGAAGAGAGGCCTGGTGAAGAAAGGCCCAAGCACGCAAACTGCTTTTTGATCTCTTGCTTTCTTTGCATGACACAAGCTATCTATCACGTACTAGAACCTTTGCCACTGTGATTAATGCTTATAGACTACTTTAAAATTCATCCTTTCATTTTTGAGATTATAGTATAATGACATCACCCCCCACCCTTTCATGTTCACCTCCTAAATGCTGCCATAACTCCTGTTTGTTCTTTGAAGTTTGTAGACTCCTTTTTCATTAATTGTTGGTACATGTGCATGCGTGCACACGCATGTGCGTGCGCACACACACACACACACAAACACACACACGCAACACACATATATATGTATATGAGCAGGTTAACTTATATATATATACACACACACATATATATATACATACATATATATATATATATATATATATATATATATATATATATATATATATATGTTAACCTGCTCAGTCCCTACAATGTGACATGTGTATAGGTTTCAGGGCTAATCATTTGGTGTTGGATAACCAATTGGTGTGCTCTTCCCTGGGGGAAAACTATTTCTCCCACTCTCAGCATGCTTTATCTGCCCAAGTTCTCTATGTAGGGTTGAGTCCTTATCCCTCCCCCGCCCCCGTCTCTATTTCCTTTGGCATGTCTGTTGTTGTCCTTGTTCAGCTTGTATTTAGGCAGTCACATTGGTGACAATTTATGAGCATAGGAGACATTCCTAAGAGACATAATCTTATAGCAAACTCCCTGTAACTGTGGCTTATTCTTTCACAATGACCCCCGAGCTTTAGTTGTGTTTAGATTTAGGCGCTGGGCTCCACAACTCTGCCTTTTGATTGGTAATGCTTTTCTGTAATGGTCCCTGTCTGTTGCTAAAGGAGTTTCCTTGATGAGGGGCAGGGACGGAGCATGTGGACAGATAATTTAGATTCTGATGAAGAGAGCTGCTGGTTTCGGGAAGTGGTTGCTCTAGGTTCTCCAGCTGTGACTTGGGAGAGCATCCAGGAGTGGCAGCTGTGCCTTCTGGGATGGCTCTCTTCTAGTCTTAGTTACATGGAACCTATGTACGAGGTCAGGAGACCTCATCTGTGGAGAAGCATGGGATAGAGATGCGGTAACGACGGAGGATCTGGCAGGTTGGGCCCAGGATTTTATCCAAACCCTTTACTTAATCCTGGAGATAAATGCAGGAAACAAGAAGAAATCTAAGCCCCTGTTTTATGAGAGGCAGTTATTTGTAAATTTGAATGTGCCGTGCTTCTTCTCATACCTCATCAGTCAGGGTCTAAGAGAGAAGGTGCACATAACGGCACTGATATTGACTTGACCTGTATCCAAAGAGCAAGGGCCCGTGAGACTTAGGTGAACAAGGGCCGTCCAAGAACCACAAACTCTCCTCCACTGAGGTTCTAATGAAGTGCGGGCTTGAAGAGGCAAGGGAAGTCAGCTAGACTCAGGGTCAGAGTATAGAAGCGTTGAGGGGTGTGAGGTCTGAGGATGGGGCATTTGAGGGCCCTCTCCTGACAGTGAGAACTTTCGCCAGGCTTTGGACAATGCCAACTGTGCCCATCTAACACTCAGAGGTGTCTACATCCACTTTGAATACCCTTCTTGTAGACAACCATGTCCCTTCTGTGGGATCCCCACAGGATTTTATCGAAATTCTTAGATCTGTTAGATCTATACTGAGGGATTTTTTTCTCTTTCTGTGCCATTTGTGCATGTCCCTGTGTATACCTGGACAAAAACAAAAACAAACGAACAAACAAAAAAAGAAACCGAGAAGAAGTGAAATTGAAGGCCCTCTCTAATTTCATTTGGAGAAAAGTTTTTGCAAGAAGAATTGAGAAGATCCCTTTTCCCCTTTGCATAGCGCATTAAAATAATTTATGGAGAGCAGTTCCCTTTCACCTACAGAGCTGGTCAAGATGAGAGGATAAATCTTTAAAAGAATAATGTTTTCCGAACCAGGTTCCTTGTCCTCAGAGCCTTTGATGTATGAGTGTAATAGTAGGCAGGACACATAGTGAAATATACATGAGGCCTCTTGAGGGGAGAGCGGCAGAAGGGAGGAAATATTAGTGTTTACAGCAAAACTCAATTGAAACACTCATTTCTAGATGATAGTTTATTACATTGCATGCTATGGAGCTCATCAAGGATGTCCTTCCCTGTCTGTCTTCAGGACTCCAATGCCTGGCCCACTCGGTCCCCACATCTCACTCCCGTTCTATAGGAAGTCAAGGCTTAGCCTCTTTATTATCCATTTCTCATAAGTAGGCTTCAGATTCTAAAGGAAAGGAAGTAGAAGTGTGGAATCCTCTCGACACTGCCAGCAATTCCCTGATATATATATATATATATATATATATATATGAATGACACTTAATCCGTTTTAAACATGAAGGAAGGTTTGGAGAGAGGATCATTTCCTTGTTGAAGTTCAGCCAGGGATCAGCTCCCAGCAAGGCATTCTGCCCCAAGCTTCCTTACCTGGAAGTTGCCACAGTGAAAGGATTTTTTTTTTTTTTTTTTTTTTTTTTTTTTTTGAGGAAGGCTCCATTGATAAACCGCTGCTACCTCTGCAGCCCCTGGAGGTAGTGGTCCTGCTGGCTGGCGGATGAGATTTAGATCCAGGTGGAGTGTGGCAGAGCTATCATCTCTGCACACCATCCAGTCAGTGAGGCCATAGGCATTTGGTAAGGGGCGACCACGGCATGCAGCAACCCCGTGCCTCAGTGTGAGTTTGCTTTAAATTGCTTCGCAGCTTCAGCAGCGTCCTACGTCCCACTCCCTGTCTTAAACTAAAGCCTTCTCCTGGCACAACGCCCCGTCTTCTCACTGGACACACTGCATCATAGGACCCTGTAGCTGCCTTGGGACAGCCAAGCTGCAGAGATTGAATTTGACTGGCTCCTCCCCTCCCAGCCCCTCAAGGACTCCCTCTCTGCCAAGGCTGGGCTAACAGTCCGAGTGCAGACCTGCACACAGGCGTCGGACTGTATTTTAGGAGTGGAATAATGTGCCTCTAAATATGACTGTCATTGCATTTTGCTGTTGTCAGGTCGTAACCTTCCATTTTGAGATCTCCACGAGGGTGAGAGGAGAAGGGTGGTTCTCTTCTAGCTGCTTCTGTGGTCTGGCTTTCCTCCTGTAAGGAAAGCATCCTATCACCCGCTGAGACAGAGGCTTTGTGCTATAGTTTGGATATGCACTCCACCCCACCCCATATCCAGTATGTTAAAAAAGTTGTTAGGAGTCCATGGAGCTCTCGGGTGCTGGCAGAAGTTTCAAGGGCTGGTATCCAGTGGACAAAGTAAGGTCGCTGTACGATGTCCCCAGGAGCAGTGCCCTGCCCTGTTCTAGTCGCTTTCTGTTTGCTTTCTGGATGCCCGGAGGTGAGCAGCTTCTCCCACCATACACTCCCTGCTATGACTCCTCCCCATTGGCCCAAGGGGGTCATCATCATCAGAAAGTTCTTTCTCAACCATGAGCTGAAAGATAACCTGCCTGGGAAGGTGATTGACTCAGATACTGACTTAAAGCTGAGTAAGAAAAACTGAGAAATCAAAGGGGAGGGAAGGAAAAGAAACAGTGTTACACTTGGACTAAACATGGATAATTCTTTACTTGGCTTTAAAAGTTCAGTCCTTAATATGAGAAGGGAGAATCACTTGCAGGTGATATTTTTGGATATTGGGCCACACAGATCAAGGATTGAGAATTCTGCTTCTCATCTCCAAATCTCACCACACTTCTGATCAGAACAGGTGATGTCCGGGGAGCTGTTATAAAAAGGTAGACTAGGATGGTCATTTGGATGATTTCCCTGTTACACAATAATCTTGGCGTGTTTACACAGACTAGATGCTGTAAGTGTGCTGGTTCTGTATCAACTTCACAAAAAGCTAGAAGAGGGAACCTTCATTGAGAAAATGCCTCCCTAAGCTTGCCTTGTAGGCAAGCTGGCTGTGCATTTTCTTGATTACTCTTTGATGTGGGAGGG
This sequence comes from Mus pahari, assembly GCF_900095145.1. Lineage (NCBI taxonomy): Eukaryota > Metazoa > Chordata > Mammalia > Rodentia > Muridae > Mus > Mus pahari. Next base: position 23,280,395 of record NC_034599.1, read on the forward strand.
CCCAACTCATTGTAGTCTGTACCTCCCCTAGGTAGTTGGTAATGGGCTATATAAAAAAGCAAACCGAGCTGGGCGTGGTGACGCACGCCTTTAATCCCAGCACTTGGGAGGCAGAGACAGGTGGATTTCTGAGTTCGAGGCCAACCTGGTCTACAGAGTGAGTTCCAGGACAGCCAAGGCTACACAGAGAAACCCTGTCTCGAAAAA